>NW_027656061.1:0-187810 GCF_964235325.1 Thermobia domestica
GGGTTATATTGCTTCATGTATAACAACAGGTACTATCTTCATTTTTTAAAATTATTTGTTGCAATGTGTAGATTTTCTTACGATTTTATCATGTTTGTAATTCTTAGGTAGTATATTTGGTTCTTGTATGAAAACATATACAGGGTGATGCAAAATTCATACCCATAGTTTAAAAATTTATTTGTTTTTCAAAAAATGAAGAAAGTGCGCCAATTAGCGAATGCGCTGTATGTAGTTCTGAACGGTACATGTACTTATTCCTCGGTTGTCATTGGTCAGCCATATTGTTATGAAGCAATGAGACATATCGTGGAATAAAATCGTTTATATAGTGTAAAATGAATAAAACAGTACCAAACATGATATGCACAAGATAACTTTTCTTCTACTGTAGGGGGCGCTGCTTGCAGTCAGAATATGAAGAGGGTACAGCTCTTCAATTTGAGCTTTATTTCATTAAAATATATCAGAAGTTTCGGAGATATAGCCTTAAATATACAGTAGTTAGGAAGAATGCACAACAATATAATATATATAAAATGACATATGTTATATTGTTGAGATGTTGCCTAACAACATATATATACCAATTAGTTGAGTTTAGAAGAAAAGTGAAGAAATTCGTGTTTGAAGACATACTTTTTCTACTTAGGATGAGTGTCACGTGGTCTCATCAATTCTGCAAGGGTTATATTGCTTCATGTATAACAACAGGTACTATCTTCATTTTTTAAAATTATTTGTTGCAATGTGTAGATTTTCTTACCATTTTATCATGTTTGTAATTCTTAGGTAGTATATTTGGTTCTTGTATGGAAAACATATACAGGGTGATGCAAAATTCATACCCATAGTTTAAAAATTTTATTTGTTTTTCAAAAAATGAAGAAAGTGCGCCAATTAGCGAATGCGCTGTATGTAGTTCTGAACGGTACATGTACTTATTCCTCGGTTGTCATTGGTCAGCCATATTGTTATGAAGCAATGAGACATATCGTGGAATAAAATCGTTTATATAGTGTAAAATGAATAAAACAGTACCAAACATGATATGCACAAGATAACTTTTCTTCTACTGTAGGGGCGCTGCTTGCAGTCAGAATATGAAGAGGGTACAGCTCTTCAATTTGAGCTTTATTTCATTAAAATATATTCAGAAGTTTCGGAGATATAGCCTTAAATATACAGTAGTTAGGAAGAATGCACAACAATATAATATATATAAAATGACATATGTTATATTGTTGAGATGTTGCCTAACAACATATATATACCAATTAGTTGAGTTTAGAAGAAAAGTGAAGAAATTCGTGTTTGAAGACATACTTTTTCTACTTAGGATGAGTGTCACGTGGTCTCATCAATTCTGCAAGGGTTATATTGCTTCATGTATAACAACAGGTACTATCTTCATTTTTTAAAATTATTTGTTGCAATGTGTAGATTTTCTTACCATTTTATCATGTTTGTAATTCTTAGGTAGTATATTTGGTTCTTGTATGGAAAACATATACAGGGTGATGCAAAATTCATACCCATAGTTTAAAAATTTTATTTGTTTTCAAAAAATGAAGAAAGTGCGCCAATTAGCGAATGCGCTGTATGTAGTTCTGAACGGTACATGTCCTTGTTCCTCGGTTGTCATTGGTCAGCCATATTGTTAAGAGGCAATGAGACATATCATGGAATGAAATCGTTTATATAGTGTAAAATGAATAAAACAGTACCAAACATGATATGCACAAGATAACTTTCCTTCTACAGTAGGGGGCGCTGCTTGCAGTCAGAATATGAAGAGGGTACAGCTCTTCAATTTGAGCTTTATTTCATTAAAATATATTCAGAAGTTTCAGAGATATAGCCTTAAATATACAGTAGTTAGGAAGAATGCACAACAATATAATATATATAAAAATGACATATGTTATATTGTTGAAATGTTGCCTGACAACATATATATACCAATTAGTTGAGTTTAGAAGAAAAGTGAAGAAATTCGTGTTTGAAGACATACTTTTTCTACTTAGGATGAGTGTCACGTGGTCTCATCAATTCTGCAAGGGTTATATTGCTTCATGTATAACAACAGGTACTATCTTCATTTTTTAAAATTATTTGTTGCAATGTGTAGATTTTCTTACCATTTTATCATGTTTGTAATTCTTAGGTAGTATATTTGGTTCTTGTATGGAAAACATATACAGGGTGATGCAAAATTCATACCCATAGTTTAAAAATTTTATTTGTTTTTCAAAAATGAAGAAAGTGCGCCAATTAGCGAATGCGCTGTATGTAGTTCTGAACGGTACATGTACTTATTCCTCGGTTGTCATTGGTCAGCCATATTGTTATGAAGCAATGAGACATATCGTGGAATAAAATCGTTTATATAGTGTAAAATGAATAAAACAGTACCAAACATGATATGCACAAGATAACTTTTCTTCTACTGTAGGGGGCGCTGCTTGCAGTCAGAATATGAAGAGGGTACAGCTCTTCAATTTGAGCTTTATTTCATTAAAATATATTCAGAAGTTTCGGAGATATAGCCTTAAATATACAGTAGTTAGGAAGAATGCACAACAATATAATATATATAAAAATGACATATGTTATATTGTTGAGATGTTGCCTAACAACATATATATACCAATTAGTTGAGTTTAGAAGAAAAGTGAAGAAATTCGTGTTTGAAGACATACTTTTTCTACTTAGGATGAGTGTCACGTGGTCTCATCAATTCTGCAAGGGTTATATTGCTTCATGTATAACAACAGGTACTATCTTCATTTTTTAAAATTATTTGTTGCAATGTGTAGATTTTCTTACCATTTTATCATGTTTGTAATTCTTAGGTAGTATATTTGGTTCTTGTATGGAAAACATATACAGGGTGATGCAAAATTCATACCCATAGTTTAAAAATTTTATTTGTTTTTCAAAAAATGAAGAAAGTGCGCCAATTAGCGAATGCGCTGTATGTAGTTCTGAACGGTACATGTCCTTGTTCCTCGGTTGTCATTGGTCAGCCATATTGTTAAGAGGCAATGAGACATATCATGGAATGAAATCGTTTATATAGTGTAAAATGAATAAAACAGTACCAAACATGATATGCACAAGATAACTTTCCTTCTACAGTAGGGGGCGCTGCTTGCAGTCAGAATATGAAGAGGGTACAGCTCTTCAATTTGAGCTTTATTTCATTAAAATATATTCAGAAGTTTCAGAGATATAGCCTTAAATATACAGTAGTTAGGAAGAATGCACAACAATATAATATATAAAAAAATGACATATGTTATATTGTTGAAATGTTGCCTGACAACATATATATACCAATTAGTTGAGTTTAGAAGAAAAGTGAAGAAATTCGTGTTTGAAGACATACTTTTTCTACTTAGGATGAGTGTCACGTGGTCTCATCAATTCTGCAAGGGTTATATTGCTTCATGTATAACAACAGGTACTATCTTCATTTTTTAAATTATTTGTTGCAATGTGTAGATTTTCTTACCATTTTATCATGTTTGTAATTCTTAGGTAGTATATTTGGTTCTTGTATGGAAAACATATACAGGGTGATGCAAAATTCATACCCATAGTTTAAAAATTTTATTTGTTTTTCAAAAAATGAAGAAAGTGCGCCAATTAGCGAATGCGCTGTATGTAGTTCTGAACGGTACATGTACTTATTCCTCGGTTGTCATTGGTCAGCCATATTGTTATGAAGCAATGAGACATATCGTGGAATAAAATCGTTTATATAGTGTAAAATGAATAAAACAGTACCAAACATGATATGCACAAGATAACTTTTCTTCTACTGTAGGGGGCGCTGCTTGCAGTCAGAATATGAAGAGGGTACAGCTCTTCAATTTGAGCTTTATTTCATTAAAATATATTCAGAAGTTTCGGAGATATAGCCTTAAATATACAGTAGTTAGGAAGAATGCACAACAATATAATATATATAAAAATGACATATGTTATATTGTTGAGATGTTGCCTAACAACATATATATACCAATTAGTTGAGTTTAGAAGAAAAGTGAAGAAATTCGTGTTTGAAGACATACTTTTTCTACTTAGGATGAGTGTCACGTGGTCTCATCAATTCTGCAAGGGTTATATTGCTTCATGTATAACAACAGGTACTATCTTCATTTTTTAAAATTATTTGTTGCAATGTGTAGATTTTCTTACCATTTTATCATGTTTGTAATTCTTAGGTAGTATATTTGGTTCTTGTATGGAAAACATATACAGGGTGATGCAAAATTCATACCCATAGTTTAAAAATTTTATTTGTTTTTCAAAAAATGAAGAAAGTGCGCCAATTAGCGAATGCGCTGTATGTAGTTCTGAACGGTACATGTCCTTGTTCCTCGGTTGTCATTGGTCAGCCATATTGTTAAGAGGCAATGAGACATATCATGGAATGAAATCGTTTATATAGTGTAAAATGAATAAAACAGTACCAAACATGATATGCACAAGATAACTTTCCTTCTACAGTAGGGGGCGCTGCTTGCAGTCAGAATATGAAGAGGGTACAGCTCTTCAATTTGAGCTTTATTTCATTAAAATATATTCAGAAGTTTCAGAGATATAGCCTTAAATATACAGTAGTTAGGAAGAATGCACAACAATATAATATATATAAAAATGACATATGTTATATTGTTGAAATGTTGCCTGACAACATATATATACCAATTAGTTGAGTTTAGAAGAAAAGTGAAGAAATTCGTGTTTGAAGACATACTTTTTCTACTTAGGATGAGTGTCACGTGGTCTCATCAATTCTGCAAGGGTTATATTGCTTCATGTATAACAACAGGTACTATCTTCATTTTTTAAAATTATTTGTTGCAATGTGTAGATTTTCTTACCATTTTATCATGTTTGTAATTCTTAGGTAGTATATTTGGTTCTTGTATGGAAAACATATACAGGGTGATGCAAAATTCATACCCATAGTTTAAAAATTTTATTTGTTTTTCAAAAAATGAAGAAAGTGCGCCAATTAGCGAATGCGCTGTATGTAGTTCTGAACGGTACATGTACTTATTCCTCGGTTGTCATTGGTCAGCCATATTGTTATGAAGCAATGAGACATATCGTGGAATAAAATCGTTTATATAGTGTAAAATGAATAAAACAGTACCAAACATGATATGCACAAGATAACTTTTCTTCTACTGTAGGGGGCGCTGCTTGCAGTCAGAATATGAAGAGGGTACAGCTCTTCAATTTGAGCTTTATTTCATTAAAATATATTCAGAAGTTTCGGAGATATAGCCTTAAATATACAGTAGTTAGGAAGAATGCACAACAATATAATATATATAAAAATGACATATGTTATATTGTTGAGATGTTGCCTAACAACATATATATACCAATTAGTTGAGTTTAGAAGAAAAGTGAAGAAATTCGTGTTTGAAGACATACTTTTTCTACTTAGGATGAGTGTCACGTGGTCTCATCAATTCTGCAAGGGTTATATTGCTTCATGTATAACAACAGGTACTATCTTCATTTTTTAAAATTATTTGTTGCAATGTGTAGATTTTCTTACCATTTTATCATGTTTGTAATTCTTAGGTAGTATATTTGGTTCTTGTATGGAAAACATATACAGGGTGATGCAAAATTCATACCCATAGTTTAAAAATTTTATTTGTTTTTCAAAAAATGAAGAAAGTGCGCCAATTAGCGAATGCGCTGTATGTAGTTCTGAACGGTACATGTACTTATTCCTCGGTTGTCATTGGTCAGCCATATTGTTATGAAGCAATGAGACATATCGTGGAATAAAATCGTTTATATAGTGTAAAATGAATAAAACAGTACCAAACATGATATGCACAAGATAACTTTTCTTCTACTGTAGGGGGCGCTGCTTGCAGTCAGAATATGAAGAGGGTACAGCTCTTCAATTTGAGCTTTATTTCATTAAAATATATTCAGAAGTTTCGGAGATATAGCCTTAAATATACAGTAGTTAGGAAGAATGCACAACAATATAATATATATAAAAATGACATATGTTATATTGTTGAGATGTTGCCTAACAACATATATATACCAATTAGTTGAGTTTAGAAGAAAAGTGAAGAAATTCGTGTTTGAAGACATACTTTTTCTACTTAGGATGAGTGTCACGTGGTCTCATCAATTCTGCAAGGGTTATATTGCTTCATGTATAACAACAGGTACTATCTTCATTTTTTAAAATTATTTGTTGCAATGTGTAGATTTTCTTACCATTTTATCATGTTTGTAATTCTTAGGTAGTATATTTGGTTCTTGTATGGAATACATATACAGGGTGATGCAAAATTCATACCCATAGTTTAAAAATTTTATTTGTTTTTCAAAAAATGAAGAAAGTGCGCCAATTAGCGAATGCGCTGTATGTAGTTCTGAACGGTACATGTCCTTGTTCCTCGGTTGTCATTGGTCAGCCATATTGTTAAGAGGCAATGAGACATATCATGGAATGAAATCGTTTATATAGTGTAAAATGAATAAAACAGTACCAAACATGATATGCACAAGATAACTTTCCTTCTACAGTAGGGGGCGCTGCTTGCAGTCAGAATATGAAGAGGGTACAGCTCTTCAATTTGAGCTTTATTTCATTAAAATATATTCAGAAGTTTCAGAGATATAGCCTTAAATATACAGTAGTTAGGAAGAATGCACAACAATATAATATATAAAAAAATGACATATGTTATATTGTTGAAATGTTGCCTGACAACATATATATACCAATTAGTTGAGTTTAGAAGAAAAGTGAAGAAATTCGTGTTTGAAGACATACTTTTTCTACTTAGGATGAGTGTCACGTGGTCTCATCAATTCTGCAAGGGTTATATTGCTTCATGTATAACAACAGTACTATCTTCATTTTTTAAAATTATTTGTTGCAATGTGTAGATTTTCTTACCATTTTATCATGTTTGTAATTCTTAGGTAGTATATTTGGTTCTTGTATGGAAAACATATACAGGGTGATGCAAAATTCATACCCATAGTTTAAAAATTTTATTTGTTTTTCAAAAAATGAAGAAAGTGCGCCAATTAGCGAATGCGCTGTATGTAGTTCTGAACGGTACATGTACTTATTCCTCGGTTGTCATTGGTCAGCCATATTGTTATGAAGCAATGAGACATATCGTGGAATAAAATCGTTTATATAGTGTAAAATGAATAAAACAGTACCAAACATGATATGCACAAGATAACTTTTCTTCTACTGTAGGGGGCGCTGCTTGCAGTCAGAATATGAAGAGGGTACAGCTCTTCAATTTGAGCTTTGTTTCATTAAAATATATTCAGAAGTTTCGGAGATATAGCCTTAAATATACAGTAGTTAGGAAGAATGCACAACAATATAATATATATAAAAATGACATATGTTATATTGTTGAGATGTTGCCTAACAACATATATATACCAATTAGTTGAGTTTAGAAGAAAAGTGAAGAAATTCGTGTTTGAAGACATACTTTTTCTACTTAGGATGAGTGTCACGTGGTCTCATCAATTCTGCAAGGGTTATATTGCTTCATGTATAACAACAGGTACTATCTTCATTTTTTAAAATTATTTGTTGCAATGTGTAGATTTTCTTACCATTTTATCATGTTTGCAATTCTTAGGTAGTATATTTGGTTCTTGTATGGAAAACATATACAGGGTGATGTAAAATTCAAACCCATAGTATAAAAATTTTATTTGTTTTTCAAAAAATGAAGAAAGTGCGCCAATTAGCGAATGCGCTGTATGTAGTTCTGAACGGTACATGTCCTTGTTCCTCGGTTTTCATTGGTCAGCCATATTGTTAAGAGGCAATGAGACATATCATGGAATGAAATCGTTTATATAGTGTAAAATGAATAAAACAGTACCAAACATGATATGAACAAGATAACTTTCCTTCTACAGTAGGGGGCGCTGCTTGCAGTCAGAATATGAAGAGGGTACAGCTCTTCAATTTGAGCTTTATTTCATTAAAATATATTCAGAAGTTTCGGAGATATAGCCTTAAATATACAGTAGTTAGGAAGAATGCACAACAATATAATATATATAAAAATGACATATGTTATATTGTTGAGATGTTGCCTAACAACATATATATACCAATTAGTTGAGTTTAGAAGAAAAAGTGAAGAAATTCGTGTTTGAAGACATACTTTTTCTACTTAGGATGAGTGTCACGTGGTCTCATCAATTCTGCAAGGGTTATATTGCTTCATGTATAACAACAGGTACTATCTTCATTTTTTAAAATTTTTTGTTATAATGTGTAGATTTTCTTACCATTTTATCATGTTTGCAATTCTTAGGTAGTATATTTGGTTGTTGTATGGAAAACATATACAGGGTGATGCAAAATTCAAACCCATAGTATAAAAATTTTATTTGTTTTTCAAAAAATGAAGAAAGTGCGCCAATTAGCGAATGCGCTGTATGTAGTTCTGAACGGTACATGTCCTTGTTCCTCGGTTGTCATTGGTCAGCCATATTGTTAAGAGGCAATGAGACATATCATGGAATAAAATCGTTTATATAGTGTAAAATGAATAAAACAGTACCAAACATGATATGCACAAGATAACTTTTCTTCTACTGTAGGGGGCGCTGCTTGCAGTCAGAATATGAAGAGGGTACAGCTCTTCAATTTGAGCTTTATTTCATTAAAATATATTCAGAAGTTTCGGAGATATAGCCTCAAATATATAAAGTAGTTAGGAAGAATGCACAACAATATAATACATATAAAAATGACATATGTTATATTGTTGAGATGTTGCCTAACAACATATATATACCAATTAGTTGAGTTTAGAAGAAAAGTGAAGAAATTCGTGTTTGAAGACATACTTTTTCTACTTAGGATGAGTGTCACGTGGTCTCATCAATTCTGCAAGGGTTATATTGCTTCATGTATAACAACAGGTACTATCTTCATTTTTTAAAATTATTTGTTGCAATGTGTAGATTTTCTTACCATTTTATCATGTTTGCAATTCTTAGGTAGTATATTTGGTTCTTGTATGGAAAACATATACAGGGTGATGCAAAATTCAAACCCATAGTATAAAAATTTTATTTGTTTTTCAAAAAATGAAGAAAGTGCGCCAATTAGCGAATGCGCTGTATGTAGTTCTGAACGGTACATGTCCTTGTTCCTCGGTTGTCATTGGTCAGCCATATTGTTAAGAGGCAATGAGACATATCATGGAATAAAATCGTTTATATAGTGTAAAATGAATAAAACAGTACCAAACATGATATGCACAAGATAACTTTTCTTCTACTGTAGGGGGCGCTGCTTGCAGTCAGAATATGAAGAGGGTACAGCTCTTCAATTTGAGCTTTATTTCATTAAAATATATTCAGAAGTTTCGGAGATATAGCCTCAAATATATAAAGTAGTTAGGAAGAATGCACAACAATATAATACATATAAAAATGACATATGTTATATTGTTGAGATGTTGCCTAACAACATATATATACCAATTAGTTGAGTTTAGAAGAAAAGTGAAGAAATTCGTGTTTGAAGACATACTTTTTCTACTTAGGATGAGTGTCACGTGGTCTCATCAATTCTGCAAGGGTTATATTGCTTCATGTATAACAACAGGTACTATCTTCATTTTTTAAAATTTTTTGTTATAATGTGTAGATTTTCTTACCATTTTATCATGTTTGCAATTCTTAGGTAGTATATTTGGTTGTTGTATGGAAAACATATACAGGGTGATGCAAAATTCAAACCCATAGTATAAAAATTTTATTTGTTTTTCAAAAAATGAAGAAAGTGCGCCAATTAGCGAATGCGCTGTATGTAGTTCTGAACGGTACATGTCCTTGTTCCTCGGTTTTCATTGGTCAGCCATATTGTTAAGAGGCAATGAGACATATCATGGAATAAAATCGTTTATATAGTGTAAAATGAATAAAACAGTACCAAACATGATATGCACAAGATAACTTTTCTTCTACTGTAGGGGGCGCTGCTTGCAGTCAGAATATGAAGAGGGTACAGCTCTTCAATTTGAGCTTTATTTCATTAAAATATATTCAGAAGTTTCGGAGATATAGCCTTAAATATACAGTAGTTAGGAAGAATGCACAACAATATAATATATATAAAAATGACATATGTTATATTGTTGAGATGTTGCCTAACAACATATATATACCAATTAGTTGAGTTTAGAAGAAAAGTGAAGAAATTCGTGTTTGAAGACATACTTTTTCTACTTAGGATGAGTGTCACGTGGTCTCATCAATTCTGCAAGGGTTATATTGCTTCATGTATAACAACAGGTACTATCTTCATTTTTTAAAATTATTTGTTGCAATGTGTAGATTTTCTTACCATTTTATCATGTTTGTAATTCTTAGGTAGTATATTTGGTTCTTGTATGGAAAACATATACAGGGTGATCCAAAATTCATACCCATAGTTTAAAAATTTTATTTGTTTTTCAAAAAATGAAGAAAGTGCGCCAATTAGCGAATGCGCTGTATGTAGTTCTGAACGGTACATGTCCTTGTTCCTCGGTTGTCATTGGTCAGCCATATTGTTAAGAGGCAATGAGACATATCATAATGAAATCGTTTATATAGTGTAAAATGAATAAAACAGTACCAAACATGATATGCACAAGATAACTTTCCTTCTACAGTAGGGGGCGCTGCTTGCAGTCAGAATATGAAGAGGGTACAGCTCTTCAATTTGAGCTTTATTTCATTAAAATATATTCAGAAGTTTCAGAGATATAGCCTTAAATATACAGTAGTTAGGAAGAATGCACAACAATATAATATATAAAAAAATGACATATGTTATATTGTTGAAATGTTGCCTGACAACATATATATACCAATTAGTTTAGTTTAGAAGAAAAGTGAAGAAATTCGTGTTTGAAGACATACTTTTTCTACTTAGGATGAGTGTCACGTGGTCTCATCAATTCTGCAAGGGTTATATTGCTTCATGTATAACAACAGGTACTATCTTCATTTTTTAAAATTTTTTGTTATAATGTGTAGATTTTCTTACCATTTTATCATGTTTGCAATTCTTAGGTAGTATATTTGGTTGTTGTATGGAAAACATATACAGGGTGATGCAAAATTCAAACCCATAGTATAAAAATTTTATTTGTTTTTCAAAAAATGAAGAAAGTGCGCCAATTAGCGAATGCGCTGTATGTAGTTCTGAACGGTACATGTCCTTGTTCCTCGGTTGTCATTGGTCAGCCATATTGTTAAGAGGCAATGAGACATATCATGGAATAAAATCGTTTATATAGTGTAAAATGAATAAAACAGTACCAAACATGATATGCACAAGATAACTTTTCTTCTACTGTAGGGGGCGCTGCTTGCAGTCAGAATATGAAGAGGGTACAGCTCTTCAATTTGAGCTTTATTTCATTAAAATATATTCAGAAGTTTCGGAGATATAGCCTCAAATATATAAAGTAGTTAGGAAGAATGCACAACAATATAATACATATAAAAATGACATATGTTATATTGTTGAGATGTTGCCTAACAACATATATATACCAATTAGTTGAGTTTAGAAGAAAAGTGAAGAAATTCGTGTTTGAAGACATACTTTTTCTACTTAGGATGAGTGTCACGTGGTCTCATCAATTCTGCAAGGGTTATATTGCTTCATGTATAACAACAGGTACTATCTTCATTTTTTAAAATTATTTGTTGCAATGTGTAGATTTTCTTACCATTTTATCATGTTTACAATTCTTAGGTAGTATATTTGGTTCTTGTATGGAAAACATATACAGGGTGATGTAAAATTCAAACCCATAGTATAAAAATTTTATTTGTTTTTCAAAAAATGAAGAAAGTGCGCCAATTAGCGAATGCGCTGTATGTAGTTCTGAACGGTACATGTCCTTGTTCCTCGGTTGTCATTGGTCAGCCATATTGTTAAGAGGCAATGAGACATATCATGGAATGAAATCGTTTATATAGTGTAAAATGAATAAAACAGTACCAAACATGATATGCACAAGATAACTTTCCTTCTACAGTAGGGGGCGCTGCTTGCAGTCAGAATATGAAGAGGGTACAGCTCTTCAATTTGAGCTTTATTTCATTAAAATATATTCAGAAGTTTCAGAGATATAGCCTTAAATATACAGTAGTTAGGAAGAATGCACAACAATATAATATATAAAAAAATGACATATGTTATATTGTTGAAATGTTGCCTGACAACATATATATACCAATTAGTTTAGTTTAGAAGAAAAGTGAAGAAATTCGTGTTTGAAGACATACTTTTTCTACTTAGGATGAGTGTCACGTGGTCTCATCAATTCTGCAAGGGTTATATTGCTTCATGTATAACAACAGGTACTATCTTCATTTTTTAAAATTTTTTGTTATAATGTGTAGATTTTCTTACCATTTTATCATGTTTGCAATTCTTAGGTAGTATATTTGGTTGTTGTATGGAAAACATATACAGGGTGATGCAAAATTCAAACCCATAGTATAAAAATTTTATTTGTTTTTCAAAAAATGAAGAAAGTGCGCCAATTAGCGAATGCGCTGTATGTAGTTCTGAACGGTACATGTCCTTGTTCCTCGGTTGTCATTGGTCAGCCATATTGTTAAGAGGCAATGAGACATATCATGGAATAAAATCGTTTATATAGTGTAAAATGAATAAAACAGTACCAAACATGATATGCACAAGATAACTTTTCTTCTACTGTAGGGGGCGCTGCTTGCAGTCAGAATATGAAGAGGGTACAGCTCTTCAATTTGAGCTTTATTTCATTAAAATATATTCAGAAGTTTCGGAGATATAGCCTCAAATATATAAAGTAGTTAGGAAGAATGCACAACAATATAATACATATAAAAATGACATATGTTATATTGTTGAGATGTTGCCTAACAACATATATATACCAATTAGTTGAGTTTAGAAGAAAAGTGAAGAAATTCGTGTTTGAAGACATACTTTTTCTACTTAGGATGAGTGTCACGTGGTCTCATCAATTCTGCAAGGGTTATATTGCTTCATGTATAACAACAGGTACTATCTTCATTTTTTAAAATTATTTGTTGCAATGTGTAGATTTTCTTACCATTTTATCATGTTTGCAATTCTTAGGTAGTATATTTGGTTCTTGTATGGAAAACATATACAGGGTGATGTAAAATTCAAACCCATAGTATAAAAATTTTATTTGTTTTTCAAAAAATGAAGAAAGTGCGCCAATTAGCGAATGCGCTGTATGTAGTTCTGAACGGTACATGTCCTTGTTCCTCGGTTTTCATTGGTCAGCCATATTGTTAAGAGGCAATGAGACATATCATGGAATGAAATCGTTTATATAGTGTAAAATGAATAAAACAGTACCAAACATGATATGCACAAGATAACTTTCCTTCTACAGTAGGGGGCGCTGCTTGCAGTCAGAATATGAAGAGGGTACAGCTCTTCAATTTGAGCTTTATTTCATTAAAATATATTCAGAAGTTTCGGAGATATAGCCTTAAATATACAGTAGTTAGGAAGAATGCACAACAATATAATATATATAAAAATGACATATGTTATATTGTTGAGATGTTGCCTAACAACATATATATACCAATTAGTTGAGTTTAGAAGAAAAGTGAAGAAATTCGTGTTTGAAGACATACTTTTTCTACTTAGGATGAGTGTCACGTGGTCTCATCAATTCTGCAAGGGTTATATTGCTTCATGTATAACAACAGGTACTATCTTCATTTTTTAAAATTATTTGTTGCAATGTGTAGATTTTCTTACCATTTTATCATGTTTGTAATTCTTAGGTAGTATATTTGGTTCTTGTATGGAAAACATATACAGGGTGATCCAAAATTCATACCCATAGTTTAAAAATTTTATTTGTTTTTCAAAAAATGAAGAAAGTGCGCCAATTAGCGAATGCGCTGTATGTAGTTCTGAACGGTACATGTCCTTGTTCCTCGGTTGTCATTGGTCAGCCATATTGTTAAGAGGCAATGAGACATATCATGGAATGAAATCGTTTATATAGTGTAAAATGAATAAAACAGTACCAAACATGATATGCACAAGATAACTTTCCTTCTACAGTAGGGGGCGCTGCTTGCAGTCAGAATATGAAGAGGGTACAGCTCTTCAATTTGAGCTTTATTTCATTAAAATATATTCAGAAGTTTCGGAGATATAGCCTTAAATATACAGTAGTTAGGAAGAATGCACAACAATATAATATATATAAAAATGACATATGTTATATTGTTGAGATGTTGCCTAACAACATATATATACCAATTAGTTGAGTTTAGAAGAAAAGTGAAGAAATTCGTGTTTGAAGACATACTTTTTCTACTTAGGATGAGTGTCACGCGGTCTCATCAATTCTGCAAGGGTTATATTGCTTCATGTATAACAACAGGTACTATCTTCATTTTTTAAAATTATTTGTTATAATGTGTAGATTTTCTTACCATTTTATCATGTTTGCAATTCTTAGGTAGTATATTTGGTTGTTGTATGGAAAACATATACAGGGTGATGCAAAATTCAAACCCATAGTATAAAAATTTTATTTGTTTTTCAAAAAATGAAGAAAGTGCGCCAATTAGCGAATGCGCTGTATGTAGTTCTGAACGGTACATGTCCTTGTTCCTCGGTTGTCATTGGTCAGCCATATTGTTAAGAGGCAATGAGACATATCATGGAATAAAATCGTTTATATAGTGTAAAATGAATAAAACAGTACCAAACATGATATGCACAAGATAACTTTTCTTCTACTGTAGGGGGCGCTGCTTGCAGTCAGAATATGAAGAGGGTACAGCTCTTCAATTTGAGCTTTATTTCATTAAAATATATTCAGAAGTTTCGGAGATATAGCCTTAAATATACAGTAGTTAGGAAGAATGCACAACAATATAATATATATAAAAATGACATATGTTATATTGTTGAGATGTTGCCTAACAACATATATATACCAATTAGTTGAGTTTAGAAGAAAAGTGAAGAAATTCGTGTTTGAAGACATACTTTTTCTACTTAGGATGAGTGTCACGCGGTCTCATCAATTCTGCAAGGGTTATATTGCTTCATGTATAACAACAGGTACTATCTTCATTTTTTAAAATTATTTGTTATAATGTGTAGATTTTCTTACCATTTTATCATGTTTGCAATTCTTAGGTAGTATATTTGGTTGTTGTATGGAAAACATATACAGGGTGATGCAAAATTCAAACCCATAGTATAAAAATTTTATTTGTTTTTCAAAAAATGAAGAAAGTGCGCCAATTAGCGAATGCGCTGTATGTAGTTCTGAACGGTACATGTCCTTGTTCCTCGGTTGTCATTGGTCAGCCATATTGTTAAGAGGCAATGAGACATATCATGGAATAAAATCGTTTATATAGTGTAAAATGAATAAAACAGTACCAAACATGATATGCACAAGATAACTTTTCTTCTACTGTAGGGGGCGCTGCTTGCAGTCAGAATATGAAGAGGGTACAGCTCTTCAATTTGAGCTTTATTTCATTAAAATATATTCAGAAGTTTCGGAGATATAGCCTCAAATATATAAAGTAGTTAGGAAGAATGCACAACAATATAATACATATAAAAATGACATATGTTATATTGTTGAGATGTTGCCTAACAACATATATATACCAATTAGTTGAGTTTAGAAGAAAAGTGAAGAAATTCGTGTTTGAAGACATACTTTTTCTACTTAGGATGAGTGTCACGTGGTCTCATCAATTCTGCAAGGGTTATATTGCTTCATGTATAACAACAGGTACTATCTTCATTTTTTAAAATTTTTTGTTATAATGTGTAGATTTTCTTACCATTTTATCATGTTTGCAATTCTTAGGTAGTATATTTGGTTGTTGTATGGAAAACATATACAGGGTGATGCAAAATTCAAACCCATAGTATAAAAATTTTATTTGTTTTTCAAAAAATGAAGAAAGTGCGCCAATTAGCGAATGCGCTGTATGTAGTTCTGAACGGTACATGTCCTTGTTCCTCGGTTTTCATTGGTCAGCCATATTGTTAAGAGGCAATGAGACATATCATGGAATAAAATCGTTTATATAGTGTAAAATGAATAAAACAGTACCAAACATGATATGCACAAGATAACTTTTCTTCTACTGTAGGGGGCGCTGCTTGCAGTCAGAATATGAAGAGGGTACAGCTCTTCAATTTGAGCTTTATTTCATTAAAATATATTCAGAAGTTTCGGAGATATAGCCTTAAATATACAGTAGTTAGGAAGAATGCACAACAATATAATATATATAAAAATGACATATGTTATATTGTTGAGATGTTGCCTAACAACATATATATACCAATTAGTTGAGTTTAGAAGAAAAGTGAAGAAATTCGTGTTTGAAGACATACTTTTTCTACTTAGGATGAGTGTCACGTGGTCTCATCAATTCTGCAAGGGTTATATTGCTTCATGTATAACAACAGGTACTATCTTCATTTTTTAAAATTATTTGTTGCAATGTGTAGATTTTCTTACCATTTTATCATGTTTGTAATTCTTAGGTAGTATATTTGGTTCTTGTATGGAAAACATATACAGGGTGATCCAAAATTCATACCCATAGTTTAAAAATTTTATTTGTTTTTCAAAAAATGAAGAAAGTGCGCCAATTAGCGAATGCGCTGTATGTAGTTCTGAACGGTACATGTCCTTGTTCCTCGGTTGTCATTGGTCAGCCATATTGTTAAGAGGCAATGAGACATATCATGGAATGAAATCGTTTATATAGTGTAAAATGAATAAAACAGTACCAAACATGATATGCACAAGATAACTTTCCTTCTACAGTAGGGGGCGCTGCTTGCAGTCAGAATATGAAGAGGGTACAGCTCTTCAATTTGAGCTTTATTTCATTAAAATATATTCAGAAGTTTCAGAGATATAGCCTTAAATATACAGTAGTTAGGAAGAATGCACAACAATATAATATATAAAAAAATGACATATGTTATATTGTTGAAATGTTGCCTGACAACATATATATACCAATTAGTTTAGTTTAGAAGAAAAGTGAAGAAATTCGTGTTTGAAGACATACTTTTTCTACTTAGGATGAGTGTCACGTGGTCTCATCAATTCTGCAAGGGTTATATTGCTTCATGTATAACAACAGGTACTATCTTCATTTTTTAAAATTTTTTGTTATAATGTGTAGATTTTCTTACCATTTTATCATGTTTGCAATTCTTAGGTAGTATATTTGGTTGTTGTATGGAAAACATATACAGGGTGATGCAAAATTCAAACCCATAGTATAAAAATTTTATTTGTTTTTCAAAAAATGAAGAAAGTGCGCCAATTAGCGAATGCGCTGTATGTAGTTCTGAACGGTACATGTCCTTGTTCCTCGGTTGTCATTGGTCAGCCATATTGTTAAGAGGCAATGAGACATATCATGGAATAAAATCGTTTATATAGTGTAAAATGAATAAAACAGTACCAAACATGATATGCACAAGATAACTTTTCTTCTACTGTAGGGGGCGCTGCTTGCAGTCAGAATATGAAGAGGGTACAGCTCTTCAATTTGAGCTTTATTTCATTAAAATATATTCAGAAGTTTCGGAGATATAGCCTCAAATATATAAAGTAGTTAGGAAGAATGCACAACAATATAATACATATAAAAATGACATATGTTATATTGTTGAGATGTTGCCTAACAACATATATATACCAATTAGTTGAGTTTAGAAGAAAAGTGAAGAAATTCGTGTTTGAAGACATACTTTTTCTACTTAGGATGAGTGTCACGTGGTCTCATCAATTCTGCAAGGGTTATATTGCTTCATGTATAACAACAGGTACTATCTTCATTTTTTAAAATTATTTGTTGCAATGTGTAGATTTTCTTACCATTTTATCATGTTTACAATTCTTAGGTAGTATATTTGGTTCTTGTATGGAAAACATATACAGGGTGATGTAAAATTCAAACCCATAGTATAAAAATTTTATTTGTTTTTCAAAAAATGAAGAAAGTGCGCCAATTAGCGAATGCGCTGTATGTAGTTCTGAACGGTACATGTCCTTGTTCCTCGGTTTTCATTGGTCAGCCATATTGTTAAGAGGCAATGAGACATATCATGGAATGAAATCGTTTATATAGTGTAAAATGAATAAAACAGTACCAAACATGATATGCACAAGATAACTTTCCTTCTACAGTAGGGGGCGCTGCTTGCAGTCAGAATATGAAGAGGGTACAGCTCTTCAATTTGAGCTTTATTTCATTAAAATATATTCAGAAGTTTCGGAGATATAGCCTTAAATATACAGTAGTTAGGAAGAATGCACAACAATATAATATATATAAAAATGACATATGTTATATTGTTGAGATGTTGCCTAACAACATATATATACCAATTAGTTGAGTTTAGAAGAAAAGTGAAGAAATTCGTGTTTGAAGACATACTTTTTCTACTTAGGATGAGTGTCACGTGGTCTCATCAATTCTGCAAGGGTTATATTGCTTCATGTATAACAACAGGTACTATCTTCATTTTTTAAAATTATTTGTTGCAATGTGTAGATTTTCTTACCATTTTATCATGTTTGTAATTCTTAGGTAGTATATTTGGTTCTTGTATGGAAAACATATACAGGGTGATCCAAAATTCATACCCATAGTTTAAAAATTTTATTTGTTTTTCAAAAAATGAAGAAAGTGCGCCAATTAGCGAATGCGCTGTATGTAGTTCTGAACGGTACATGTCCTTGTTCCTCGGTTGTCATTGGTCAGCCATATTGTTAAGAGGCAATGAGACATATCATGGAATGAAATCGTTTATATAGTGTAAAATGAATAAAACAGTACCAAACATGATATGCACAAGATAACTTTCCTTCTACAGTAGGGGGCGCTGCTTGCAGTCAGAATATGAAGAGGGTACAGCTCTTCAATTTGAGCTTTATTTCATTAAAATATATTCAGAAGTTTCAGAGATATAGCCTTAAATATACAGTAGTTAGGAAGAATGCACAACAATATAATATATAAAAAAATGACATATGTTATATTGTTGAAATGTTGCCTGACAACATATATATACCAATTAGTTTAGTTTAGAAGAAAAGTGAAGAAATTCGTGTTTGAAGACATACTTTTTCTACTTAGGATGAGTGTCACGTGGTCTCATCAATTCTGCAAGGGTTATATTGCTTCATGTATAACAACAGGTACTATCTTCATTTTTTAAAATTTTTTGTTATAATGTGTAGATTTTCTTACCATTTTATCATGTTTGCAATTCTTAGGTAGTATATTTGGTTGTTGTATGGAAAACATATACAGGGTGATGCAAAATTCAAACCCATAGTATAAAAATTTTATTTGTTTTTCAAAAAATGAAGAAAGTGCGCCAATTAGCGAATGCGCTGTATGTAGTTCTGAACGGTACATGTCCTTGTTCCTCGGTTGTCATTGGTCAGCCATATTGTTAAGAGGCAATGAGACATATCATGGAATAAAATCGTTTATATAGTGTAAAATGAATAAAACAGTACCAAACATGATATGCACAAGATAACTTTTCTTCTACTGTAGGGGGCGCTGCTTGCAGTCAGAATATGAAGAGGGTACAGCTCTTCAATTTGAGCTTTATTTCATTAAAATATATTCAGAAGTTTCGGAGATATAGCCTCAAATATATAAAGTAGTTAGGAAGAATGCACAACAATATAATACATATAAAAATGACATATGTTATATTGTTGAGATGTTGCCTAACAACATATATATACCAATTAGTTGAGTTTAGAAGAAAAGTGAAGAAATTCGTGTTTGAAGACATACTTTTTCTACTTAGGATGAGTGTCACGTGGTCTCATCAATTCTGCAAGGGTTATATTGCTTCATGTATAACAACAGGTACTATCTTCATTTTTTAAAATTATTTGTTGCAATGTGTAGATTTTCTTACCATTTTATCATGTTTGCAATTCTTAGGTAGTATATTTGGTTCTTGTATGGAAAACATATACAGGGTGATGTAAAATTCAAACCCATAGTATAAAAATTTTATTTGTTTTTCAAAAAATGAAGAAAGTGCGCCAATTAGCGAATGCGCTGTATGTAGTTCTGAACGGTACATGTCCTTGTTCCTCGGTTTTCATTGGTCAGCCATATTGTTAAGAGGCAATGAGACATATCATGGAATGAAATCGTTTATATAGTGTAAAATGAATAAAACAGTACCAAACATGATATGCACAAGATAACTTTCCTTCTACAGTAGGGGGCGCTGCTTGCAGTCAGAATATGAAGAGGGTACAGCTCTTCAATTTGAGCTTTATTTCATTAAAATATATTCAGAAGTTTCGGAGATATAGCCTTAAATATACAGTAGTTAGGAAGAATGCACAACAATATAATATATATAAAAATGACATATGTTATATTGTTGAGATGTTGCCTAACAACATATATATACCAATTAGTTGAGTTTAGAAGAAAAGTGAAGAAATTCGTGTTTGAAGACATACTTTTTCTACTTAGGATGAGTGTCACGTGGTCTCATCAATTCTGCAAGGGTTATATTGCTTCATGTATAACAACAGGTACTATCTTCATTTTTTAAAATTATTTGTTGCAATGTGTAGATTTTCTTACCATTTTATCATGTTTACAATTCTTAGGTAGTATATTTGGTTCTTGTATGGAAAACATATACAGGGTGATGTAAAATTCAAACCCATAGTATAAAAATTTTATTTGTTTTTCAAAAAATGAAGAAAGTGCGCCAATTAGCGAATGCGCTGTATGTAGTTCTGAACGGTACATGTCCTTGTTCCTCGGTTTTCATTGGTCAGCCATATTGTTAAGAGGCAATGAGACATATCATGGAATGAAATCGTTTATATAGTGTAAAATGAATAAAACAGTACCAAACATGATATGCACAAGATAACTTTCCTTCTACAGTAGGGGGCGCTGCTTGCAGTCAGAATATGAAGAGGGTACAGCTCTTCAATTTGAGCTTTATTTCATTAAAATATATTCAGAAGTTTCGGAGATATAGCCTTAAATATACAGTAGTTAGGAAGAATGCACAACAATATAATATATATAAAAATGACATATGTTATATTGTTGAGATGTTGCCTAACAACATATATATACCAATTAGTTGAGTTTAGAAGAAAAGTGAAGAAATTCGTGTTTGAAGACATACTTTTTCTACTTAGGATGAGTGTCACGTGGTCTCATCAATTCTGCAAGGGTTATATTGCTTCATGTATAACAACAGGTACTATCTTCATTTTTTAAAATTATTTGTTGCAATGTGTAGATTTTCTTACCATTTTATCATGTTTGTAATTCTTAGGTAGTATATTTGGTTCTTGTATGGAAAACATATACAGGGTGATCCAAAATTCATACCCATAGTTTAAAAATTTTATTTGTTTTTCAAAAAATGAAGAAAGTGCGCCAATTAGCGAATGCGCTGTATGTAGTTCTGAACGGTACATGTCCTTGTTCCTCGGTTGTCATTGGTCAGCCATATTGTTAAGAGGCAATGAGACATATCATGGAATGAAATCGTTTATATAGTGTAAAATGAATAAAACAGTACCAAACATGATATGCACAAGATAACTTTCCTTCTACAGTAGGGGGCGCTGCTTGCAGTCAGAATATGAAGAGGGTACAGCTCTTCAATTTGAGCTTTATTTCATTAAAATATATTCAGAAGTTTCAGAGATATAGCCTTAAATATACAGTAGTTAGGAAGAATGCACAACAATATAATATATAAAAAAATGACATATGTTATATTGTTGAAATGTTGCCTGACAACATATATATACCAATTAGTTTAGTTTAGAAGAAAAGTGAAGAAATTCGTGTTTGAAGACATACTTTTTCTACTTAGGATGAGTGTCACGTGGTCTCATCAATTCTGCAAGGGTTATATTGCTTCATGTATAACAACAGGTACTATCTTCATTTTTTAAAATTTTTTGTTATAATGTGTAGATTTTCTTACCATTTTATCATGTTTGCAATTCTTAGGTAGTATATTTGGTTGTTGTATGGAAAACATATACAGGGTGATGCAAAATTCAAACCCATAGTATAAAAATTTTATTTGTTTTTCAAAAAATGAAGAAAGTGCGCCAATTAGCGAATGCGCTGTATGTAGTTCTGAACGGTACATGTCCTTGTTCCTCGGTTGTCATTGGTCAGCCATATTGTTAAGAGGCAATGAGACATATCATGGAATAAAATCGTTTATATAGTGTAAAATGAATAAAACAGTACCAAACATGATATGCACAAGATAACTTTTCTTCTACTGTAGGGGGCGCTGCTTGCAGTCAGAATATGAAGAGGGTACAGCTCTTCAATTTGAGCTTTATTTCATTAAAATATATTCAGAAGTTTCGGAGATATAGCCTCAAATATATAAAGTAGTTAGGAAGAATGCACAACAATATAATACATATAAAAATGACATATGTTATATTGTTGAGATGTTGCCTAACAACATATATATACCAATTAGTTGAGTTTAGAAGAAAAGTGAAGAAATTCGTGTTTGAAGACATACTTTTTCTACTTAGGATGAGTGTCACGTGGTCTCATCAATTCTGCAAGGGTTATATTGCTTCATGTATAACAACAGGTACTATCTTCATTTTTTAAAATTATTTGTTGCAATGTGTAGATTTTCTTACCATTTTATCATGTTTGCAATTCTTAGGTAGTATATTTGGTTCTTGTATGGAAAACATATACAGGGTGATGTAAAATTCAAACCCATAGTATAAAAATTTTATTTGTTTTTCAAAAAATGAAGAAAGTGCGCCAATTAGCGAATGCGCTGTATGTAGTTCTGAACGGTACATGTCCTTGTTCCTCGGTTTTCATTGGTCAGCCATATTGTTAAGAGGCAATGAGACATATCATGGAATGAAATCGTTTATATAGTGTAAAATGAATAAAACAGTACCAAACATGATATGCACAAGATAACTTTCCTTCTACAGTAGGGGGCGCTGCTTGCAGTCAGAATATGAAGAGGGTACAGCTCTTCAATTTGAGCTTTATTTCATTAAAATATATTCAGAAGTTTCGGAGATATAGCCTTAAATATACAGTAGTTAGGAAGAATGCACAACAATATAATATATATAAAAATGACATATGTTATATTGTTGAGATGTTGCCTAACAACATATATATACCAATTAGTTGAGTTTAGAAGAAAAGTGAAGAAATTCGTGTTTGAAGACATACTTTTTCTACTTAGGATGAGTGTCACGTGGTCTCATCAATTCTGCAAGGGTTATATTGCTTCATGTATAACAACAGGTACTATCTTCATTTTTTAAAATTATTTGTTGCAATGTGTAGATTTTCTTACCATTTTATCATGTTTGTAATTCTTAGGTAGTATATTTGGTTCTTGTATGGAAAACATATACAGGGTGATCCAAAATTCATACCCATAGTTTAAAAATTTTATTTGTTTTTCAAAAAATGAAGAAAGTGCGCCAATTAGCGAATGCGCTGTATGTAGTTCTGAACGGTACATGTCCTTGTTCCTCGGTTGTCATTGGTCAGCCATATTGTTAAGAGGCAATGAGACATATCATGGAATGAAATCGTTTATATAGTGTAAAATGAATAAAACAGTACCAAACATGATATGCACAAGATAACTTTCCTTCTACAGTAGGGGGCGCTGCTTGCAGTCAGAATATGAAGAGGGTACAGCTCTTCAATTTGAGCTTTATTTCATTAAAATATATTCAGAAGTTTCAGAGATATAGCCTTAAATATACAGTAGTTAGGAAGAATGCACAACAATATAATATATAAAAAAATGACATATGTTATATTGTTGAAATGTTGCCTGACAACATATATATACCAATTAGTTTAGTTTAGAAGAAAAGTGAAGAAATTCGTGTTTGAAGACATACTTTTTCTACTTAGGATGAGTGTCACGTGGTCTCATCAATTCTGCAAGGGTTATATTGCTTCATGTATAACAACAGGTACTATCTTCATTTTTTAAAATTTTTTGTTATAATGTGTAGATTTTCTTACCATTTTATCATGTTTGCAATTCTTAGGTAGTATATTTGGTTGTTGTATGGAAAACATATACAGGGTGATGCAAAATTCAAACCCATAGTATAAAAATTTTATTTGTTTTTCAAAAAATGAAGAAAGTGCGCCAATTAGCGAATGCGCTGTATGTAGTTCTGAACGGTACATGTCCTTGTTCCTCGGTTGTCATTGGTCAGCCATATTGTTAAGAGGCAATGAGACATATCATGGAATAAAATCGTTTATATAGTGTAAAATGAATAAAACAGTACCAAACATGATATGCACAAGATAACTTTTCTTCTACTGTAGGGGGCGCTGCTTGCAGTCAGAATATGAAGAGGGTACAGCTCTTCAATTTGAGCTTTATTTCATTAAAATATATTCAGAAGTTTCGGAGATATAGCCTCAAATATATAAAGTAGTTAGGAAGAATGCACAACAATATAATACATATAAAAATGACATATGTTATATTGTTGAGATGTTGCCTAACAACATATATATACCAATTAGTTGAGTTTAGAAGAAAAGTGAAGAAATTCGTGTTTGAAGACATACTTTTTCTACTTAGGATGAGTGTCACGTGGTCTCATCAATTCTGCAAGGGTTATATTGCTTCATGTATAACAACAGGTACTATCTTCATTTTTTAAAATTATTTGTTGCAATGTGTAGATTTTCTTACCATTTTATCATGTTTGCAATTCTTAGGTAGTATATTTGGTTCTTGTATGGAAAACATATACAGGGTGATGTAAAATTCAAACCCATAGTATAAAAATTTTATTTGTTTTTCAAAAAATGAAGAAAGTGCGCCAATTAGCGAATGCGCTGTATGTAGTTCTGAACGGTACATGTCCTTGTTCCTCGGTTTTCATTGGTCAGCCATATTGTTAAGAGGCAATGAGACATATCATGGAATGAAATCGTTTATATAGTGTAAAATGAATAAAACAGTACCAAACATGATATGCACAAGATAACTTTCCTTCTACAGTAGGGGGCGCTGCTTGCAGTCAGAATATGAAGAGGGTACAGCTCTTCAATTTGAGCTTTATTTCATTAAAATATATTCAGAAGTTTCGGAGATATAGCCTTAAATATACAGTAGTTAGGAAGAATGCACAACAATATAATATATATAAAAATGACATATGTTATATTGTTGAGATGTTGCCTAACAACATATATATACCAATTAGTTGAGTTTAGAAGAAAAGTGAAGAAATTCGTGTTTGAAGACATACTTTTTCTACTTAGGATGAGTGTCACGTGGTCTCATCAATTCTGCAAGGGTTATATTGCTTCATGTATAACAACAGGTACTATCTTCATTTTTTAAAATTATTTGTTGCAATGTGTAGATTTTCTTACCATTTTATCATGTTTGTAATTCTTAGGTAGTATATTTGGTTCTTGTATGGAAAACATATACAGGGTGATCCAAAATTCATACCCATAGTTTAAAAATTTTATTTGTTTTTCAAAAAATGAAGAAAGTGCGCCAATTAGCGAATGCGCTGTATGTAGTTCTGAACGGTACATGTCCTTGTTCCTCGGTTGTCATTGGTCAGCCATATTGTTAAGAGGCAATGAGACATATCATGGAATGAAATCGTTTATATAGTGTAAAATGAATAAAACAGTACCAAACATGATATGCACAAGATAACTTTCCTTCTACAGTAGGGGGCGCTGCTTGCAGTCAGAATATGAAGAGGGTACAGCTCTTCAATTTGAGCTTTATTTCATTAAAATATATTCAGAAGTTTCAGAGATATAGCCTTAAATATACAGTAGTTAGGAAGAATGCACAACAATATAATATATAAAAAAATGACATATGTTATATTGTTGAAATGTTGCCTGACAACATATATATACCAATTAGTTTAGTTTAGAAGAAAAGTGAAGAAATTCGTGTTTGAAGACATACTTTTTCTACTTAGGATGAGTGTCACGTGGTCTCATCAATTCTGCAAGGGTTATATTGCTTCATGTATAACAACAGGTACTATCTTCATTTTTTAAAATTTTTTGTTATAATGTGTAGATTTTCTTACCATTTTATCATGTTTGCAATTCTTAGGTAGTATATTTGGTTGTTGTATGGAAAACATATACAGGGTGATGCAAAATTCAAACCCATAGTATAAAAATTTTATTTGTTTTTCAAAAAATGAAGAAAGTGCGCCAATTAGCGAATGCGCTGTATGTAGTTCTGAACGGTACATGTCCTTGTTCCTCGGTTGTCATTGGTCAGCCATATTGTTAAGAGGCAATGAGACATATCATGGAATAAAATCGTTTATATAGTGTAAAATGAATAAAACAGTACCAAACATGATATGCACAAGATAACTTTTCTTCTACTGTAGGGGGCGCTGCTTGCAGTCAGAATATGAAGAGGGTACAGCTCTTCAATTTGAGCTTTATTTCATTAAAATATATTCAGAAGTTTCGGAGATATAGCCTCAAATATATAAAGTAGTTAGGAAGAATGCACAACAATATAATACATATAAAAATGACATATGTTATATTGTTGAGATGTTGCCTAACAACATATATATACCAATTAGTTGAGTTTAGAAGAAAAGTGAAGAAATTCGTGTTTGAAGACATACTTTTTCTACTTAGGATGAGTGTCACGTGGTCTCATCAATTCTGCAAGGGTTATATTGCTTCATGTATAACAACAGGTACTATCTTCATTTTTTAAAATTATTTGTTGCAATGTGTAGATTTTCTTACCATTTTATCATGTTTGCAATTCTTAGGTAGTATATTTGGTTCTTGTATGGAAAACATATACAGGGTGATGTAAAATTCAAACCCATAGTATAAAAATTTTATTTGTTTTTCAAAAAATGAAGAAAGTGCGCCAATTAGCGAATGCGCTGTATGTAGTTCTGAACGGTACATGTCCTTGTTCCTCGGTTTTCATTGGTCAGCCATATTGTTAAGAGGCAATGAGACATATCATGGAATGAAATCGTTTATATAGTGTAAAATGAATAAAACAGTACCAAACATGATATGCACAAGATAACTTTCCTTCTACAGTAGGGGGCGCTGCTTGCAGTCAGAATATGAAGAGGGTACAGCTCTTCAATTTGAGCTTTATTTCATTAAAATATATTCAGAAGTTTCGGAGATATAGCCTTAAATATACAGTAGTTAGGAAGAATGCACAACAATATAATATATATAAAAATGACATATGTTATATTGTTGAGATGTTGCCTAACAACATATATATACCAATTAGTTGAGTTTAGAAGAAAAAGTGAAGAAATTCGTGTTTGAAGACATACTTTTTCTACTTAGGATGAGTGTCACGTGGTCTCATCAATTCTGCAAGGGTTATATTGCTTCATGTATAACAACAGGTACTATCTTCATTTTTTAAAATTTTTTGTTATAATGTGTAGATTTTCTTACCATTTTATCATGTTTGCAATTCTTAGGTAGTATATTTGGTTGTTGTATGGAAAACATATACAGGGTGATGCAAAATTCAAACCCATAGTATAAAAATTTTATTTGTTTTTCAAAAAATGAAGAAAGTGCGCCAATTAGCGAATGCGCTGTATGTAGTTCTGAACGGTACATGTCCTTGTTCCTCGGTTTTCATTGGTCAGCCATATTGTTAAGAGGCAATGAGACATATCATGGAATGAAATCGTTTATATAGTGTAAAATGAATAAAACAGTACCAAACATGATATGCACAAGATAACTTTCCTTCTACAGTAGGGGGCGCTGCTTGCAGTCAGAATATGAAGAGGGTACAGCTCTTCAATTTGAGCTTTATTTCATTAAAATATATTCAGAAGTTTCGGAGATATAGCCTTAAATATACAGTAGTTAGGAAGAATGCACAACAATATAATATATATAAAAATGACATATGTTATATTGTTGAGATGTTGCCTAACAACATATATATACCAATTAGTTGAGTTTAGAAGAAAAGTGAAGAAATTCGTGTTTGAAGACATACTTTTTCTACTTAGGATGAGTGTCACGTGGTCTCATCAATTCTGCAAGGGTTATATTGCTTCATGTATAACAACAGGTACTATCTTCATTTTTTAAAATTATTTGTTGCAATGTGTAGATTTTCTTACCATTTTATCATGTTTGTAATTCTTAGGTAGTATATTTGGTTCTTGTATGGAAAACATATACAGGGTGATCCAAAATTCATACCCATAGTTTAAAAATTTTATTTGTTTTTCAAAAAATGAAGAAAGTGCGCCAATTAGCGAATGCGCTGTATGTAGTTCTGAACGGTACATGTCCTTGTTCCTCGGTTTTCATTGGTCAGCCATATTGTTAAGAGGCAATGAGACATATCATGGAATGAAATCGTTTATATAGTGTAAAATGAATAAAACAGTACCAAACATGATATGCACAAGATAACTTTCCTTCTACAGTAGGGGGCGCTGCTTGCAGTCAGAATATGAAGAGGGTACAGCTCTTCAATTTGAGCTTTATTTCATTAAAATATATTCAGAAGTTTCGGAGATATAGCCTTAAATATACAGTAGTTAGGAAGAATGCACAACAATATAATATATATAAAAATGACATATGTTATATTGTTGAGATGTTGCCTAACAACATATATATACCAATTAGTTGAGTTTAGAAGAAAAAGTGAAGAAATTCGTGTTTGAAGACATACTTTTTCTACTTAGGATGAGTGTCACGTGGTCTCATCAATTCTGCAAGGGTTATATTGCTTCATGTATAACAACAGGTACTATCTTCATTTTTTAAAATTTTTTGTTATAATGTGTAGATTTTCTTACCATTTTATCATGTTTGCAATTCTTAGGTAGTATATTTGGTTGTTGTATGGAAAACATATACAGGGTGATGCAAAATTCAAACCCATAGTATAAAAATTTTATTTGTTTTTCAAAAAATGAAGAAAGTGCGCCAATTAGCGAATGCGCTGTATGTAGTTCTGAACGGTACATGTCCTTGTTCCTCGGTTTTCATTGGTCAGCCATATTGTTAAGAGGCAATGAGACATATCATGGAATGAAATCGTTTATATAGTGTAAAATGAATAAAACAGTACCAAACATGATATGCACAAGATAACTTTCCTTCTACAGTAGGGGGCGCTGCTTGCAGTCAGAATATGAAGAGGGTACAGCTCTTCAATTTGAGCTTTATTTCATTAAAATATATTCAGAAGTTTCGGAGATATAGCCTTAAATATACAGTAGTTAGGAAGAATGCACAACAATATAATATATATAAAAATGACATATGTTATATTGTTGAGATGTTGCCTAACAACATATATATACCAATTAGTTGAGTTTAGAAGAAAAGTGAAGAAATTCGTGTTTGAAGACATACTTTTTCTACTTAGGATGAGTGTCACGTGGTCTCATCAATTCTGCAAGGGTTATATTGCTTCATGTATAACAACAGGTACTATCTTCATTTTTTAAAATTATTTGTTGCAATGTGTAGATTTTCTTACCATTTTATCATGTTTGTAATTCTTAGGTAGTATATTTGGTTCTTGTATGGAAAACATATACAGGGTGATCCAAAATTCATACCCATAGTTTAAAAATTTTATTTGTTTTTCAAAAAATGAAGAAAGTGCGCCAATTAGCGAATGCGCTGTATGTAGTTCTGAACGGTACATGTCCTTGTTCCTCGGTTGTCATTGGTCAGCCATATTGTTAAGAGGCAATGAGACATATCATGGAATGAAATCGTTTATATAGTGTAAAATGAATAAAACAGTACCAAACATGATATGCACAAGATAACTTTCCTTCTACAGTAGGGGGCGCTGCTTGCAGTCAGAATATGAAGAGGGTACAGCTCTTCAATTTGAGCTTTATTTCATTAAAATATATTCAGAAGTTTCAGAGATATAGCCTTAAATATACAGTAGTTAGGAAGAATGCACAACAATATAATATATAAAAAAATGACATATGTTATATTGTTGAAATGTTGCCTGACAACATATATATACCAATTAGTTTAGTTTAGAAGAAAAGTGAAGAAATTCGTGTTTGAAGACATACTTTTTCTACTTAGGATGAGTGTCACGTGGTCTCATCAATTCTGCAAGGGTTATATTGCTTCATGTATAACAACAGGTACTATCTTCATTTTTTAAAATTTTTTGTTATAATGTGTAGATTTTCTTACCATTTTATCATGTTTGCAATTCTTAGGTAGTATATTTGGTTGTTGTATGGAAAACATATACAGGGTGATGCAAAATTCAAACCCATAGTATAAAAATTTTATTTGTTTTTCAAAAAATGAAGAAAGTGCGCCAATTAGCGAATGCGCTGTATGTAGTTCTGAACGGTACATGTCCTTGTTCCTCGGTTGTCATTGGTCAGCCATATTGTTAAGAGGCAATGAGACATATCATGGAATAAAATCGTTTATATAGTGTAAAATGAATAAAACAGTACCAAACATGATATGCACAAGATAACTTTTCTTCTACTGTAGGGGGCGCTGCTTGCAGTCAGAATATGAAGAGGGTACAGCTCTTCAATTTGAGCTTTATTTCATTAAAATATATTCAGAAGTTTCGGAGATATAGCCTCAAATATATAAAGTAGTTAGGAAGAATGCACAACAATATAATACATATAAAAATGACATATGTTATATTGTTGAGATGTTGCCTAACAACATATATATACCAATTAGTTGAGTTTAGAAGAAAAGTGAAGAAATTCGTGTTTGAAGACATACTTTTTCTACTTAGGATGAGTGTCACGTGGTCTCATCAATTCTGCAAGGGTTATATTGCTTCATGTATAACAACAGGTACTATCTTCATTTTTTAAAATTATTTGTTGCAATGTGTAGATTTTCTTACCATTTTATCATGTTTGCAATTCTTAGGTAGTATATTTGGTTCTTGTATGGAAAACATATACAGGGTGATGTAAAATTCAAACCCATAGTATAAAAATTTTATTTGTTTTTCAAAAAATGAAGAAAGTGCGCCAATTAGCGAATGCGCTGTATGTAGTTCTGAACGGTACATGTCCTTGTTCCTCGGTTTTCATTGGTCAGCCATATTGTTAAGAGGCAATGAGACATATCATGGAATGAAATCGTTTATATAGTGTAAAATGAATAAAACAGTACCAAACATGATATGCACAAGATAACTTTCCTTCTACAGTAGGGGGCGCTGCTTGCAGTCAGAATATGAAGAGGGTACAGCTCTTCAATTTGAGCTTTATTTCATTAAAATATATTCAGAAGTTTCGGAGATATAGCCTTAAATATACAGTAGTTAGGAAGAATGCACAACAATATAATATATATAAAAATGACATATGTTATATTGTTGAGATGTTGCCTAACAACATATATATACCAATTAGTTGAGTTTAGAAGAAAAAGTGAAGAAATTCGTGTTTGAAGACATACTTTTTCTACTTAGGATGAGTGTCACGTGGTCTCATCAATTCTGCAAGGGTTATATTGCTTCATGTATAACAACAGGTACTATCTTCATTTTTTAAAATTTTTTGTTATAATGTGTAGATTTTCTTACCATTTTATCATGTTTGCAATTCTTAGGTAGTATATTTGGTTGTTGTATGGAAAACATATACAGGGTGATGCAAAATTCAAACCCATAGTATAAAAATTTTATTTGTTTTTCAAAAAATGAAGAAAGTGCGCCAATTAGCGAATGCGCTGTATGTAGTTCTGAACGGTACATGTCCTTGTTCCTCGGTTGTCATTGGTCAGCCATATTGTTAAGAGGCAATGAGACATATCATGGAATAAAATCGTTTATATAGTGTAAAATGAATAAAACAGTACCAAACATGATATGCACAAGATAACTTTCCTTCTACAGTAGGGGGCGCTGCTTGCAGTCAGAATATGAAGAGGGTACAGCTCTTCAATTTGAGCTTTATTTCATTAAAATATATTCAGAAGTTTCGGAGATATAGCCTCAAATATATAAAGTAGTTAGGAAGAATGCACAACAATATAATACATATAAAAATGACATATGTTATATTGTTGAGATGTTGCCTAACAACATATATATACCAATTAGTTGAGTTTAGAAGAAAAGTGAAGAAATTCGTGTTTGAAGACATACTTTTTCTACTTAGGATGAGTGTCACGTGGTCTCATCAATTCTGCAAGGGTTATATTGCTTCATGTATAACAACAGGTACTATCTTCATTTTTTAAAATTATTTGTTGCAATGTGTAGATTTTCTTACCATTTTATCATGTTTGCAATTCTTAGGTAGTATATTTGGTTCTTGTATGGAAAACATATACAGGGTGATGTAAAATTCAAACCCATAGTATAAAAATTTTATTTGTTTTTCAAAAAATGAAGAAAGTGCGCCAATTAGCGAATGCGCTGTATGTAGTTCTGAACGGTACATGTCCTTGTTCCTCGGTTTTCATTGGTCAGCCATATTGTTAAGAGGCAATGAGACATATCATGGAATGAAATCGTTTATATAGTGTAAAATGAATAAAACAGTACCAAACATGATATGCACAAGATAACTTTCCTTCTACAGTAGGGGGCGCTGCTTGCAGTCAGAATATGAAGAGGGTACAGCTCTTCAATTTGAGCTTTATTTCATTAAAATATATTCAGAAGTTTCGGAGATATAGCCTTAAATATACAGTAGTTAGGAAGAATGCACAACAATATAATATATATAAAAATGACATATGTTATATTGTTGAGATGTTGCCTAACAACATATATATACCAATTAGTTGAGTTTAGAAGAAAAAGTGAAGAAATTCGTGTTTGAAGACATACTTTTTCTACTTAGGATGATGTGTCACGTGGTCTCATCAATTCTGCAAGGGTTATATTGCAACATGTATAAAATGGTAATTATCTTTCATTTTTTAAATTTTTTGTTATAATGTGTAGATTTTCTTACCATTTTATCATGTTTGCAATTCTTAGGTAGTATATTTGGTTGTTGTATGGAAAACATATACAGGGTGATGCAAAATTCAAACCCATAGTATAAAAATTTTATTTGTTTTTCAAAAAATGAAGAAAGTGCGCCAATTAGCGAATGCGCTGTATGTAGTTCTGAACGGTACATGTCCTTGTTCCTCGGTTGTCATTGGTCAGCCATATTGTTAAGAGGCAATGAGACATATCATGGAATAAAATCGTTTATATAGTGTAAAATGAATAAAACAGTACCAAACATGATATGCACAAGATAACTTTCCTTCTACAGTAGGGGGCGCTGCTTGCAGTCAGAATATGAAGAGGGTACAGCTCTTCAATTTGAGCTTTATTTCATTAAAATATATTCAGAAGTTTCGGAGATATAGCCTCAAATATATAAAGTAGTTAGGAAGAATGCACAACAATATAATACATATAAAAATGACATATGTTATATTGTTGAGATGTTGCCTAACAACATATATATACCAATTAGTTGAGTTTAGAAGAAAAGTGAAGAAATTCGTGTTTGAAGACATACTTTTTCTACTTAGGATGAGTGTCACGTGGTCTCATCAATTCTGCAAGGGTTATATTGCTTCATGTATAACAACAGGTACTATCTTCATTTTTTAAAATTATTTGTTGCAATGTGTAGATTTTCTTACCATTTTATCATGTTTGCAATTCTTAGGTAGTATATTTGGTTCTTGTATGGAAAACATATACAGGGTGATGTAAAATTCAAACCCATAGTATAAAAATTTTATTTGTTTTTCAAAAAATGAAGAAAGTGCGCCAATTAGCGAATGCGCTGTATGTAGTTCTGAACGGTACATGTCCTTGTTCCTCGGTTTTCATTGGTCAGCCATATTGTTAAGAGGCAATGAGACATATCATGGAATGAAATCGTTTATATAGTGTAAAATGAATAAAACAGTACCAAACATGATATGCACAAGATAACTTTCCTTCTACAGTAGGGGGCGCTGCTTGCAGTCAGAATATGAAGAGGGTACAGCTCTTCAATTTGAGCTTTATTTCATTAAAATATATTCAGAAGTTTCGGAGATATAGCCTTAAATATACAGTAGTTAGGAAGAATGCACAACAATATAATATATATAAAAATGACATATGTTATATTGTTGAGATGTTGCCTAACAACATATATATACCAATTAGTTGAGTTTAGAAGAAAAAGTGAAGAAATTCGTGTTTGAAGACATACTTTTTCTACTTAGGATGAGTGTCACGTGGTCTCATCAATTCTGCAAGGGTTATATTGCTTCATGTATAACAACAGGTACTATCTTCATTTTTTAAAATTTTTTGTTATAATGTGTAGATTTTCTTACCATTTTATCATGTTTGCAATTCTTAGGTAGTATATTTGGTTGTTGTATGGAAAACATATACAGGGTGATGCAAAATTCAAACCCATAGTATAAAAATTTTATTTGTTTTTCAAAAAATGAAGAAAGTGCGCCAATTAGCGAATGCGCTGTATGTAGTTCTGAACGGTACATGTCCTTGTTCCTCGGTTGTCATTGGTCAGCCATATTGTTAAGAGGCAATGAGACATATCATGGAATAAAATCGTTTATATAGTGTAAAATGAATAAAACAGTACCAAACATGATATGCACAAGATAACTTTTCTTCTACTGTAGGGGGCGCTGCTTGCAGTCAGAATATGAAGAGGGTACAGCTCTTCAATTTGAGCTTTATTTCATTAAAATATATTCAGAAGTTTCGGAGATATAGCCTTAAATATACAGTAGTTAGGAAGAATGCACAACAATATAATATATATAAAAATGACATATGTTATATTGTTGAGATGTTGCCTAACAACATATATATACCAATTAGTTGAGTTTAGAAGAAAAGTGAAGAAATTCGTGTTTGAAGACATACTTTTTCTACTTAGGATGAGTGTCACGTGGTCTCATCAATTCTGCAAGGGTTATATTGCTTCATGTATAACAACAGGTACTATCTTCATTTTTTAAAATTATTTGTTATAATGTGTAGATTTTCTTACCATTTTATCATGTTTGCAATTCTTAGGTAGTATATTTGGTTGTTGTATGGAAAACATATACAGGGTGATGCAAAATTCAAACCCATAGTATAAAAATTTTATTTGTTTTTCAAAAAATGAAGAAAGTGCGCCAATTAGCGAATGCGCTGTATGTAGTTCTGAACGGTACATGTCCTTGTTCCTCGGTTGTCATTGGTCAGCCATATTGTTAAGAGGCAATGAGACATATCATGGAATAAAATCGTTTATATAGTGTAAAATGAATAAAACAGTACCAAACATGATATGCACAAGATAACTTTTCTTCTACTGTAGGGGGCGCTGCTTGCAGTCAGAATATGAAGAGGGTACAGCTCTTCAATTTGAGCTTTATTTCATTAAAATATATTCAGAAGTTTCGGAGATATAGCCTCAAATATATAAAGTAGTTAGGAAGAATGCACAACAATATAATACATATAAAAATGACATATGTTATATTGTTGAGATGTTGCCTAACAACATATATATACCAATTAGTTGAGTTTAGAAGAAAAGTGAAGAAATTCGTGTTTGAAGACATACTTTTTCTACTTAGGATGAGTGTCACGTGGTCTCATCAATTCTGCAAGGGTTATATTGCTTCATGTATAACAACAGGTACTATCTTCATTTTTTAAAATTATTTGTTGCAATGTGTAGATTTTCTTACCATTTTATCATGTTTGCAATTCTTAGGTAGTATATTTGGTTCTTGTATGGAAAACATATACAGGGTGATGTAAAATTCAAACCCATAGTATAAAAATTTTATTTGTTTTTCAAAAAATGAAGAAAGTGCGCCAATTAGCGAATGCGCTGTATGTAGTTCTGAACGGTACATGTCCTTGTTCCTCGGTTTTCATTGGTCAGCCATATTGTTAAGAGGCAATGAGACATATCATGGAATGAAATCGTTTATATAGTGTAAAATGAATAAAACAGTACCAAACATGATATGCACAAGATAACTTTCCTTCTACAGTAGGGGGCGCTGCTTGCAGTCAGAATATGAAGAGGGTACAGCTCTTCAATTTGAGCTTTATTTCATTAAAATATATTCAGAAGTTTCGGAGATATAGCCTTAAATATACAGTAGTTAGGAAGAATGCACAACAATATAATATATATAAAAATGACATATGTTATATTGTTGAGATGTTGCCTAACAACATATATATACCAATTAGTTGAGTTTAGAAGAAAAAGTGAAGAAATTCGTGTTTGAAGACATACTTTTTCTACTTAGGATGAGTGTCACGTGGTCTCATCAATTCTGCAAGGGTTATATTGCTTCATGTATAACAACAGGTACTATCTTCATTTTTTAAAATTTTTTGTTATAATGTGTAGATTTTCTTACCATTTTATCATGTTTGCAATTCTTAGGTAGTATATTTGGTTGTTGTATGGAAAACATATACAGGGTGATGCAAAATTCAAACCCATAGTATAAAAATTTTATTTGTTTTTCAAAAAATGAAGAAAGTGCGCCAATTAGCGAATGCGCTGTATGTAGTTCTGAACGGTACATGTCCTTGTTCCTCGGTTGTCATTGGTCAGCCATATTGTTAAGAGGCAATGAGACATATCATGGAATAAAATCGTTTATATAGTGTAAAATGAATAAAACAGTACCAAACATGATATGCACAAGATAACTTTTCTTCTACTGTAGGGGGCGCTGCTTGCAGTCAGAATATGAAGAGGGTACAGCTCTTCAATTTGAGCTTTATTTCATTAAAATATATTCAGAAGTTTCGGAGATATAGCCTTAAATATACAGTAGTTAGGAAGAATGCACAACAATATAATATATATAAAAATGACATATGTTATATTGTTGAGATGTTGCCTAACAACATATATATACCAATTAGTTGAGTTTAGAAGAAAAGTGAAGAAATTCGTGTTTGAAGACATACTTTTTCTACTTAGGATGAGTGTCACGTGGTCTCATCAATTCTGCAAGGGTTATATTGCTTCATGTATAACAACAGGTACTATCTTCATTTTTTAAAATTATTTGTTATAATGTGTAGATTTTCTTACCATTTTATCATGTTTGCAATTCTTAGGTAGTATATTTGGTTGTTGTATGGAAAACATATACAGGGTGATGCAAAATTCAAACCCATAGTATAAAAATTTTATTTGTTTTTCAAAAAATGAAGAAAGTGCGCCAATTAGCGAATGCGCTGTATGTAGTTCTGAACGGTACATGTCCTTGTTCCTCGGTTGTCATTGGTCAGCCATATTGTTAAGAGGCAATGAGACATATCATGGAATAAAATCGTTTATATAGTGTAAAATGAATAAAACAGTACCAAACATGATATGCACAAGATAACTTTTCTTCTACTGTAGGGGGCGCTGCTTGCAGTCAGAATATGAAGAGGGTACAGCTCTTCAATTTGAGCTTTATTTCATTAAAATATATTCAGAAGTTTCGGAGATATAGCCTCAAATATATAAAGTAGTTAGGAAGAATGCACAACAATATAATATATATAAAAATGACATATGTTATATTGTTGAGATGTTGCCTAACAACATATATATACCAATTAGTTGAGTTTAGAAGAAAAGTGAAGAAATTCGTGTTTGAAGACATACTTTTTCTACTTAGGATGAGTGTCACGTGGTCTCATCAATTCTGCAAGGGTTATATTGCTTCATGTATAACAACAGGTACTATCTTCATTTTTTAAAATTATTTGTTATAATGTGTAGATTTTCTTACCATTTTATCATGTTTGCAATTCTTAGGTAGTATATTTGGTTGTTGTATGGAAAACATATACAGGGTGATGCAAAATTCAAACCCATAGTATAAAAATTTTATTTGTTTTTCAAAAAATGAAGAAAGTGCGCCAATTAGCGAATGCGCTGTATGTAGTTCTGAACGGTACATGTCCTTGTTCCTCGGTTGTCATTGGTCAGCCATATTGTTAAGAGGCAATGAGACATATCATGGAATAAAATCGTTTATATAGTGTAAAATGAATAAAACAGTACCAAACATGATATGCACAAGATAACTTTTCTTCTACTGTAGGGGGCGCTGCTTGCAGTCAGAATATGAAGAGGGTACAGCTCTTCAATTTGAGCTTTATTTCATTAAAATATATTCAGAAGTTTCGGAGATATAGCCTCAAATATATAAAGTAGTTAGGAAGAATGCACAACAATATAATACATATAAAAATGACATATGTTATATTGTTGAGATGTTGCCTAACAACATATATATACCAATTAGTTGAGTTTAGAAGAAAAGTGAAGAAATTCGTGTTTGAAGACATACTTTTTCTACTTAGGATGAGTGTCACGTGGTCTCATCAATTCTGCAAGGGTTATATTGCTTCATGTATAACAACAGGTACTATCTTCATTTTTTAAAATTTTTTGTTATAATGTGTAGATTTTCTTACCATTTTATCATGTTTGCAATTCTTAGGTAGTATATTTGGTTGTTGTATGGAAAACATATACAGGGTGATGCAAAATTCAAACCCATAGTATAAAAATTTTATTTGTTTTTCAAAAAATGAAGAAAGTGCGCCAATTAGCGAATGCGCTGTATGTAGTTCTGAACGGTACATGTCCTTGTTCCTCGGTTGTCATTGGTCAGCCATATTGTTAAGAGGCAATGAGACATATCATGGAATAAAATCGTTTATATAGTGTAAAATGAATAAAACAGTACCAAACATGATATGCACAAGATAACTTTTCTTCTACTGTAGGGGGCGCTGCTTGCAGTCAGAATATGAAGAGGGTACAGCTCTTCAATTTGAGCTTTATTTCATTAAAATATATTCAGAAGTTTCGGAGATATAGCCTTAAATATACAGTAGTTAGGAAGAATGCACAACAATATAATATATATAAAAATGACATATGTTATATTGTTGAGATGTTGCCTAACAACATATATATACCAATTAGTTGAGTTTAGAAGAAAAGTGAAGAAATTCGTGTTTGAAGACATACTTTTTCTACTTAGGATGAGTGTCACGTGGTCTCATCAATTCTGCAAGGGTTATATTGCTTCATGTATAACAACAGGTACTATCTTCATTTTTTAAAATTATTTGTTATAATGTGTAGATTTTCTTACCATTTTATCATGTTTGCAATTCTTAGGTAGTATATTTGGTTGTTGTATGGAAAACATATACAGGGTGATGCAAAATTCAAACCCATAGTATAAAAATTTTATTTGTTTTTCAAAAAATGAAGAAAGTGCGCCAATTAGCGAATGCGCTGTATGTAGTTCTGAACGGTACATGTCCTTGTTCCTCGGTTGTCATTGGTCAGCCATATTGTTAAGAGGCAATGAGACATATCATGGAATAAAATCGTTTATATAGTGTAAAATGAATAAAACAGTACCAAACATGATATGCACAAGATAACTTTTCTTCTACTGTAGGGGGCGCTGCTTGCAGTCAGAATATGAAGAGGGTACAGCTCTTCAATTTGAGCTTTATTTCATTAAAATATATTCAGAAGTTTCGGAGATATAGCCTTAAATATACAGTAGTTAGGAAGAATGCACAACAATATAATATATATAAAAATGACATATGTTATATTGTTGAGATGTTGCCTAACAACATATATATACCAATTAGTTGAGTTTAGAAGAAAAGTGAAGAAATTCGTGTTTGAAGACATACTTTTTCTACTTAGGATGAGTGTCACGTGGTCTCATCAATTCTGCAAGGGTTATATTGCTTCATGTATAACAACAGGTACTATCTTCATTTTTTAAAATTATTTGTTATAATGTGTAGATTTTCTTACCATTTTATCATGTTTGCAATTCTTAGGTAGTATATTTGGTTGTTGTATGGAAAACATATACAGGGTGATGCAAAATTCAAACCCATAGTATAAAAATTTTATTTGTTTTTCAAAAAATGAAGAAAGTGCGCCAATTAGCGAATGCGCTGTATGTAGTTCTGAACGGTACATGTCCTTGTTCCTCGGTTGTCATTGGTCAGCCATATTGTTAAGAGGCAATGAGACATATCATGGAATAAAATCGTTTATATAGTGTAAAATGAATAAAACAGTACCAAACATGATATGCACAAGATAACTTTTCTTCTACTGTAGGGGGCGCTGCTTGCAGTCAGAATATGAAGAGGGTACAGCTCTTCAATTTGAGCTTTATTTCATTAAAATATATTCAGAAGTTTCGGAGATATAGCCTCAAATATATAAAGTAGTTAGGAAGAATGCACAACAATATAATACATATAAAAATGACATATGTTATATTGTTGAGATGTTGCCTAACAACATATATATACCAATTAGTTGAGTTTAGAAGAAAAGTGAAGAAATTCGTGTTTGAAGACATACTTTTTCTACTTAGGATGAGTGTCACGTGGTCTCATCAATTCTGCAAGGGTTATATTGCTTCATGTATAACAACAGGTACTATCTTCATTTTTTAAAATTTTTTGTTATAATGTGTAGATTTTCTTACCATTTTATCATGTTTGCAATTCTTAGGTAGTATATTTGGTTGTTGTATGGAAAACATATACAGGGTGATGCAAAATTCAAACCCATAGTATAAAAATTTTATTTGTTTTTCAAAAAATGAAGAAAGTGCGCCAATTAGCGAATGCGCTGTATGTAGTTCTGAACGGTACATGTCCTTGTTCCTCGGTTTTCATTGGTCAGCCATATTGTTAAGAGGCAATGAGACATATCATGGAATAAAATCGTTTATATAGTGTAAAATGAATAAAACAGTACCAAACATGATATGCACAAGATAACTTTTCTTCTACTGTAGGGGGCGCTGCTTGCAGTCAGAATATGAAGAGGGTACAGCTCTTCAATTTGAGCTTTATTTCATTAAAATATATTCAGAAGTTTCGGAGATATAGCCTTAAATATACAGTAGTTAGGAAGAATGCACAACAATATAATATATATAAAAATGACATATGTTATATTGTTGAGATGTTGCCTAACAACATATATATACCAATTAGTTTAGTTTAGAAGAAAAGTGAAGAAATTCGTGTTTGAAGACATACTTTTTCTACTTAGGATGAGTGTCACGTGGTCTCATCAATTCTGCAAGGGTTATATTGCTTCATGTATAACAACAGGTACTATCTTCATTTTTTAAAATTTTTTGTTATAATGTGTAGATTTTCTTACCATTTTATCATGTTTGCAATTCTTAGGTAGTATATTTGGTTGTTGTATGGAAAACATATACAGGGTGATGCAAAATTCAAACCCATAGTATAAAAATTTTATTTGTTTTTCAAAAAATGAAGAAAGTGCGCCAATTAGCGAATGCGCTGTATGTAGTTCTGAACGGTACATGTCCTTGTTCCTCGGTTGTCATTGGTCAGCCATATTGTTAAGAGGCAATGAGACATATCATGGAATAAAATCGTTTATATAGTGTAAAATGAATAAAACAGTACCAAACATGATATGCACAAGATAACTTTTCTTCTACTGTAGGGGGCGCTGCTTGCAGTCAGAATATGAAGAGGGTACAGCTCTTCAATTTGAGCTTTATTTCATTAAAATATATTCAGAAGTTTCGGAGATATAGCCTCAAATATATAAAGTAGTTAGGAAGAATGCACAACAATATAATACATATAAAAATGACATATGTTATATTGTTGAGATGTTGCCTAACAACATATATATACCAATTAGTTGAGTTTAGAAGAAAAGTGAAGAAATTCGTGTTTGAAGACATACTTTTTCTACTTAGGATGAGTGTCACGTGGTCTCATCAATTCTGCAAGGGTTATATTGCTTCATGTATAACAACAGGTACTATCTTCATTTTTTAAAATTATTTGTTGCAATGTGTAGATTTTCTTACCATTTTATCATGTTTGCAATTCTTAGGTAGTATATTTGGTTCTTGTATGGAAAACATATACAGGGTGATGTAAAATTCAAACCCATAGTATAAAAATTTTATTTGTTTTTCAAAAAATGAAGAAAGTGCGCCAATTAGCGAATGCGCTGTATGTAGTTCTGAACGGTACATGTCCTTGTTCCTCGGTTTTCATTGGTCAGCCATATTGTTAAGAGGCAATGAGACATATCATGGAATGAAATCGTTTATATAGTGTAAAATGAATAAAACAGTACCAAACATGATATGCACAAGATAACTTTCCTTCTACAGTAGGGGGCGCTGCTTGCAGTCAGAATATGAAGAGGGTACAGCTCTTCAATTTGAGCTTTATTTCATTAAAATATATTCAGAAGTTTCGGAGATATAGCCTTAAATATACAGTAGTTAGGAAGAATGCACAACAATATAATATATATAAAAATGACATATGTTATATTGTTGAGATGTTGCCTAACAACATATATATACCAATTAGTTGAGTTTAGAAGAAAAAGTGAAGAAATTCGTGTTTGAAGACATACTTTTTCTACTTAGGATGAGTGTCACGTGGTCTCATCAATTCTGCAAGGGTTATATTGCTTCATGTATAACAACAGGTACTATCTTCATTTTTTAAAATTTTTTGTTATAATGTGTAGATTTTCTTACCATTTTATCATGTTTGCAATTCTTAGGTAGTATATTTGGTTGTTGTATGGAAAACATATACAGGGTGATGCAAAATTCAAACCCATAGTATAAAAATTTTATTTGTTTTTCAAAAAATGAAGAAAGTGCGCCAATTAGCGAATGCGCTGTATGTAGTTCTGAACGGTACATGTCCTTGTTCCTCGGTTTTCATTGGTCAGCCATATTGTTAAGAGGCAATGAGACATATCATGGAATGAAATCGTTTATATAGTGTAAAATGAATAAAACAGTACCAAACATGATATGCACAAGATAACTTTCCTTCTACAGTAGGGGGCGCTGCTTGCAGTCAGAATATGAAGAGGGTACAGCTCTTCAATTTGAGCTTTATTTCATTAAAATATATTCAGAAGTTTCGGAGATATAGCCTTAAATATACAGTAGTTAGGAAGAATGCACAACAATATAATATATATAAAAATGACATATGTTATATTGTTGAGATGTTGCCTAACAACATATATATACCAATTAGTTGAGTTTAGAAGAAAAGTGAAGAAATTCGTGTTTGAAGACATACTTTTTCTACTTAGGATGAGTGTCACGTGGTCTCATCAATTCTGCAAGGGTTATATTGCTTCATGTATAACAACAGGTACTATCTTCATTTTTTAAAATTATTTGTTGCAATGTGTAGATTTTCTTACCATTTTATCATGTTTGTAATTCTTAGGTAGTATATTTGGTTCTTGTATGGAAAACATATACAGGGTGATCCAAAATTCATACCCATAGTTTAAAAATTTTATTTGTTTTTCAAAAAATGAAGAAAGTGCGCCAATTAGCGAATGCGCTGTATGTAGTTCTGAACGGTACATGTCCTTGTTCCTCGGTTGTCATTGGTCAGCCATATTGTTAAGAGGCAATGAGACATATCATGGAATGAAATCGTTTATATAGTGTAAAATGAATAAAACAGTACCAAACATGATATGCACAAGATAACTTTCCTTCTACAGTAGGGGGCGCTGCTTGCAGTCAGAATATGAAGAGGGTACAGCTCTTCAATTTGAGCTTTATTTCATTAAAATATATTCAGAAGTTTCAGAGATATAGCCTTAAATATACAGTAGTTAGGAAGAATGCACAACAATATAATATATAAAAAAATGACATATGTTATATTGTTGAAATGTTGCCTGACAACATATATATACCAATTAGTTTAGTTTAGAAGAAAAGTGAAGAAATTCGTGTTTGAAGACATACTTTTTCTACTTAGGATGAGTGTCACGTGGTCTCATCAATTCTGCAAGGGTTATATTGCTTCATGTATAACAACAGGTACTATCTTCATTTTTTAAAATTTTTTGTTATAATGTGTAGATTTTCTTACCATTTTATCATGTTTGCAATTCTTAGGTAGTATATTTGGTTGTTGTATGGAAAACATATACAGGGTGATGCAAAATTCAAACCCATAGTATAAAAATTTTATTTGTTTTTCAAAAAATGAAGAAAGTGCGCCAATTAGCGAATGCGCTGTATGTAGTTCTGAACGGTACATGTCCTTGTTCCTCGGTTGTCATTGGTCAGCCATATTGTTAAGAGGCAATGAGACATATCATGGAATAAAATCGTTTATATAGTGTAAAATGAATAAAACAGTACCAAACATGATATGCACAAGATAACTTTTCTTCTACTGTAGGGGGCGCTGCTTGCAGTCAGAATATGAAGAGGGTACAGCTCTTCAATTTGAGCTTTATTTCATTAAAATATATTCAGAAGTTTCGGAGATATAGCCTCAAATATATAAAGTAGTTAGGAAGAATGCACAACAATATAATACATATAAAAATGACATATGTTATATTGTTGAGATGTTGCCTAACAACATATATATACCAATTAGTTGAGTTTAGAAGAAAAGTGAAGAAATTCGTGTTTGAAGACATACTTTTTCTACTTAGGATGAGTGTCACGTGGTCTCATCAATTCTGCAAGGGTTATATTGCTTCATGTATAACAACAGGTACTATCTTCATTTTTTAAAATTATTTGTTGCAATGTGTAGATTTTCTTACCATTTTATCATGTTTGCAATTCTTAGGTAGTATATTTGGTTCTTGTATGGAAAACATATACAGGGTGATGTAAAATTCAAACCCATAGTATAAAAATTTTATTTGTTTTTCAAAAAATGAAGAAAGTGCGCCAATTAGCGAATGCGCTGTATGTAGTTCTGAACGGTACATGTCCTTGTTCCTCGGTTGTCATTGGTCAGCCATATTGTTAAGAGGCAATGAGACATATCATGGAATGAAATCGTTTATATAGTGTAAAATGAATAAAACAGTACCAAACATGATATGCACAAGATAACTTTCCTTCTACAGTAGGGGGCGCTGCTTGCAGTCAGAATATGAAGAGGGTACAGCTCTTCAATTTGAGCTTTATTTCATTAAAATATATTCAGAAGTTTCGGAGATATAGCCTTAAATATACAGTAGTTAGGAAGAATGCACAACAATATAATATATAAAAAAATGACATATGTTATATTGTTGAAATGTTGCCTGACAACATATATATACCAATTAGTTTAGTTTAGAAGAAAAGTGAAGAAATTCGTGTTTGAAGACATACTTTTTCTACTTAGGATGAGTGTCACGTGGTCTCATCAATTCTGCAAGGGTTATATTGCTTCATGTATAACAACAGGTACTATCTTCATTTTTTAAAATTTTTTGTTATAATGTGTAGATTTTCTTACCATTTTATCATGTTTGCAATTCTTAGGTAGTATATTTGGTTGTTGTATGGAAAACATATACAGGGTGATGCAAAATTCAAACCCATAGTATAAAAATTTTATTTGTTTTTCAAAAAATGAAGAAAGTGCGCCAATTAGCGAATGCGCTGTATGTAGTTCTGAACGGTACATGTCCTTGTTCCTCGGTTTTCATTGGTCAGCCATATTGTTAAGAGGCAATGAGACATATCATGGAATGAAATCGTTTATATAGTGTAAAATGAATAAAACAGTACCAAACATGATATGCACAAGATAACTTTCCTTCTACAGTAGGGGGCGCTGCTTGCAGTCAGAATATGAAGAGGGTACAGCTCTTCAATTTGAGCTTTATTTCATTAAAATATATTCAGAAGTTTCGGAGATATAGCCTTAAATATACAGTAGTTAGGAAGAATGCACAACAATATAATATATATAAAAATGACATATGTTATATTGTTGAGATGTTGCCTAACAACATATATATACCAATTAGTTGAGTTTAGAAGAAAAGTGAAGAAATTCGTGTTTGAAGACATACTTTTTCTACTTAGGATGAGTGTCACGTGGTCTCATCAATTCTGCAAGGGTTATATTGCTTCATGTATAACAACAGGTACTATCTTCATTTTTTAAAATTATTTGTTGCAATGTGTAGATTTTCTTACCATTTTATCATGTTTGTAATTCTTAGGTAGTATATTTGGTTCTTGTATGGAAAACATATACAGGGTGATCCAAAATTCATACCCATAGTTTAAAAATTTTATTTGTTTTTCAAAAAATGAAGAAAGTGCGCCAATTAGCGAATGCGCTGTATGTAGTTCTGAACGGTACATGTCCTTGTTCCTCGGTTGTCATTGGTCAGCCATATTGTTAAGAGGCAATGAGACATATCATGGAATGAAATCGTTTATATAGTGTAAAATGAATAAAACAGTACCAAACATGATATGCACAAGATAACTTTCCTTCTACAGTAGGGGGCGCTGCTTGCAGTCAGAATATGAAGAGGGTACAGCTCTTCAATTTGAGCTTTATTTCATTAAAATATATTCAGAAGTTTCAGAGATATAGCCTTAAATATACAGTAGTTAGGAAGAATGCACAACAATATAATATATAAAAAAATGACATATGTTATATTGTTGAAATGTTGCCTGACAACATATATATACCAATTAGTTTAGTTTAGAAGAAAAGTGAAGAAATTCGTGTTTGAAGACATACTTTTTCTACTTAGGATGAGTGTCACGTGGTCTCATCAATTCTGCAAGGGTTATATTGCTTCATGTATAACAACAGGTACTATCTTCATTTTTTAAAATTTTTTGTTATAATGTGTAGATTTTCTTACCATTTTATCATGTTTGCAATTCTTAGGTAGTATATTTGGTTGTTGTATGGAAAACATATACAGGGTGATGCAAAATTCAAACCCATAGTATAAAAATTTTATTTGTTTTTCAAAAAATGAAGAAAGTGCGCCAATTAGCGAATGCGCTGTATGTAGTTCTGAACGGTACATGTCCTTGTTCCTCGGTTGTCATTGGTCAGCCATATTGTTAAGAGGCAATGAGACATATCATGGAATAAAATCGTTTATATAGTGTAAAATGAATAAAACAGTACCAAACATGATATGCACAAGATAACTTTTCTTCTACTGTAGGGGGCGCTGCTTGCAGTCAGAATATGAAGAGGGTACAGCTCTTCAATTTGAGCTTTATTTCATTAAAATATATTCAGAAGTTTCGGAGATATAGCCTCAAATATATAAAGTAGTTAGGAAGAATGCACAACAATATAATACATATAAAAATGACATATGTTATATTGTTGAGATGTTGCCTAACAACATATATATACCAATTAGTTGAGTTTAGAAGAAAAGTGAAGAAATTCGTGTTTGAAGACATACTTTTTCTACTTAGGATGAGTGTCACGTGGTCTCATCAATTCTGCAAGGGTTATATTGCTTCATGTATAACAACAGGTACTATCTTCATTTTTTAAAATTATTTGTTGCAATGTGTAGATTTTCTTACCATTTTATCATGTTTGCAATTCTTAGGTAGTATATTTGGTTCTTGTATGGAAAACATATACAGGGTGATGTAAAATTCAAACCCATAGTATAAAAATTTTATTTGTTTTTCAAAAAATGAAGAAAGTGCGCCAATTAGCGAATGCGCTGTATGTAGTTCTGAACGGTACATGTCCTTGTTCCTCGGTTGTCATTGGTCAGCCATATTGTTAAGAGGCAATGAGACATATCATGGAATGAAATCGTTTATATAGTGTAAAATGAATAAAACAGTACCAAACATGATATGCACAAGATAACTTTCCTTCTACAGTAGGGGGCGCTGCTTGCAGTCAGAATATGAAGAGGGTACAGCTCTTCAATTTGAGCTTTATTTCATTAAAATATATTCAGAAGTTTCGGAGATATAGCCTTAAATATACAGTAGTTAGGAAGAATGCACAACAATATAATATATAAAAAAATGACATATGTTATATTGTTGAAATGTTGCCTGACAACATATATATACCAATTAGTTTAGTTTAGAAGAAAAGTGAAGAAATTCGTGTTTGAAGACATACTTTTTCTACTTAGGATGAGTGTCACGTGGTCTCATCAATTCTGCAAGGGTTATATTGCTTCATGTATAACAACAGGTACTATCTTCATTTTTTAAAATTTTTTGTTATAATGTGTAGATTTTCTTACCATTTTATCATGTTTGCAATTCTTAGGTAGTATATTTGGTTGTTGTATGGAAAACATATACAGGGTGATGCAAAATTCAAACCCATAGTATAAAAATTTTATTTGTTTTTCAAAAAATGAAGAAAGTGCGCCAATTAGCGAATGCGCTGTATGTAGTTCTGAACGGTACATGTCCTTGTTCCTCGGTTGTCATTGGTCAGCCATATTGTTAAGAGGCAATGAGACATATCATGGAATAAAATCGTTTATATAGTGTAAAATGAATAAAACAGTACCAAACATGATATGCACAAGATAACTTTTCTTCTACTGTAGGGGGCGCTGCTTGCAGTCAGAATATGAAGAGGGTACAGCTCTTCAATTTGAGCTTTATTTCATTAAAATATATTCAGAAGTTTCGGAGATATAGCCTCAAATATATAAAGTAGTTAGGAAGAATGCACAACAATATAATACATATAAAAATGACATATGTTATATTGTTGAGATGTTGCCTAACAACATATATATACCAATTAGTTGAGTTTAGAAGAAAAGTGAAGAAATTCGTGTTTGAAGACATACTTTTTCTACTTAGGATGAGTGTCACGTGGTCTCATCAATTCTGCAAGGGTTATATTGCTTCATGTATAACAACAGGTACTATCTTCATTTTTTAAAATTATTTGTTGCAATGTGTAGATTTTCTTACCATTTTATCATGTTTGCAATTCTTAGGTAGTATATTTGGTTCTTGTATGGAAAACATATACAGGGTGATGTAAAATTCAAACCCATAGTATAAAAATTTTATTTGTTTTTCAAAAAATGAAGAAAGTGCGCCAATTAGCGAATGCGCTGTATGTAGTTCTGAACGGTACATGTCCTTGTTCCTCGGTTTTCATTGGTCAGCCATATTGTTAAGAGGCAATGAGACATATCATGGAATGAAATCGTTTATATAGTGTAAAATGAATAAAACAGTACCAAACATGATATGCACAAGATAACTTTCCTTCTACAGTAGGGGGCGCTGCTTGCAGTCAGAATATGAAGAGGGTACAGCTCTTCAATTTGAGCTTTATTTCATTAAAATATATTCAGAAGTTTCGGAGATATAGCCTTAAATATACAGTAGTTAGGAAGAATGCACAACAATATAATATATATAAAAATGACATATGTTATATTGTTGAGATGTTGCCTAACAACATATATATACCAATTAGTTGAGTTTAGAAGAAAAAGTGAAGAAATTCGTGTTTGAAGACATACTTTTTCTACTTAGGATGAGTGTCACGTGGTCTCATCAATTCTGCAAGGGTTATATTGCTTCATGTATAACAACAGGTACTATCTTCATTTTTTAAAATTTTTTGTTATAATGTGTAGATTTTCTTACCATTTTATCATGTTTGCAATTCTTAGGTAGTATATTTGGTTGTTGTATGGAAAACATATACAGGGTGATGCAAAATTCAAACCCATAGTATAAAAATTTTATTTGTTTTTCAAAAAATGAAGAAAGTGCGCCAATTAGCGAATGCGCTGTATGTAGTTCTGAACGGTACATGTACTTATTCCTCGGTTGTCATTGGTCAGCCATATTGTTATGAAGCAATGAGACATATCGTGGAATAAAATCGTTTATATAGTGTAAAATGAATAAAACAGTACCAAACATGATATGCACAAGATAACTTTTCTTCTACTGTAGGGGGCGCTGCTTGCAGTCAGAATATGAAGAGGGTACAGCTCTTCAATTTGAGCTTTATTTCATTAAAATATATTCAGAAGTTTCGGAGATATAGCCCTAAATATACAGTAGTTAGGAAGAATGCACAACAATATAATATATATAAAAATGACATATGTTATATTGTTGAGATGTTGCCTAACAACATATATATACCAATTAGTAGAGTTTAGAAGAAAAGTGAAGAAATTCGTGTTTGAAGACATACTTTTTCTACTTAGGATGAGTGTCACGTGGTCTCATCAATTCTGCAAGGGTTATATTGCTTCATGTATAACAACAGGTACTATCTTCATTTTTTAAAATTATTTGTTGCAATGTGTAGATTTTCTTACCATTTTATCATGTTTGTAATTCTTAGGTAGTATATTTGGTTCTTGTATGGAAAACATATACATGGTGATGCAAAATTCATACCCAGAGTTTAAAAATTTTATTTGTTTTTCAAAAAATGAAGAAAGTGCGCCAATTAGCGAATGCGCTGTATGTAGTTCTGAACGGTACATGTCCTTGTTCCTCGGTTGTCATTGGTCAGCCATATTGTTAAGAGGCAATGAGACATATCATGGAATGAAATCGTTTATATAGTGTAAAATGAATAAAACAGTACCAAACATAATATGCACAAGATAACTTTCCTTCTACAGTAGGGGGCGCTGCTTGCAGTCAGAATATGAAGAGGGTACAGCTCTTCAATTTGAGCTTTATTTCATTAAAATATATTCAGAAGTTTCAGAGATATAGCCTTAAATATACAGTAGTTAGGAAGAATGCACAACAATATAATATATAAAAAAATGACATATGTTATATTGTTGAAATGTTGCCTGACAACATATATATACCAATTAGTTTAGTTTAGAAGAAAAGTGAAGAAATTCGTGTTTGAAGACATACTTTTTCTACTTAGGATGAGTGTCACGTGGTCTCATCAATTCTGCAAGGGTTATATTGCTTCATGTATAACAACAGGTACTATCTTCATTTTTTAAAATTTTTTGTTATAATGTGTAGATTTTCTTACCATTTTATCATGTTTGCAATTCTTAGGTAGTATATTTGGTTGTTGTATGGAAAACATATACAGGGTGATGCAAAATTCAAACCCATAGTATAAAAATTTTATTTGTTTTTCAAAAAATGAAGAAAGTGCGCCAATTAGCGAATGCGCTGTATGTAGTTCTGAACGGTACATGTCCTTGTTCCTCGGTTGTCATTGGTCAGCCATATTGTTAAGAGGCAATGAGACATATCATGGAATAAAATCGTTTATATAGTGTAAAATGAATAAAACAGTACCAAACATGATATGCACAAGATAACTTTTCTTCTACTGTAGGGGGCGCTGCTTGCAGTCAGAATATGAAGAGGGTACAGCTCTTCAATTTGAGCTTTATTTCATTAAAATATATTCAGAAGTTTCGGAGATATAGCCTTAAATATACAGTAGTTAGGAAGAATGCACAACAATATAATATATATAAAAATGACATATGTTATATTGTTGAGATGTTGCCTAACAACATATATATACCAATTAGTTGAGTTTAGAAGAAAAGTGAAGAAATTCGTGTTTGAAGACATACTTTTTCTACTTAAGATGAGTGTCACGTGGTCTCATCAATTCTGCAAGGGTTATATTGCTTCATGTATAACAACAGGTACTATCTTCATTTTTTAAAATTATTTGTTGCAATGTGTAGATTTTCTTACCATTTTATCATGTTTGTAATTCTTAGGTAGTATATTTGGTTCTTGTATGGAAAACATATACAGGGTGATGCAAAATTCATACCCATAGTTTAAAAATTTTATTTGTTTTTCAAAAAATGAAGAAAGTGCGCCAATTAGCGAATGCGCTGTATGTAGTTCTGAACGGTACATGTCCTTGTTCCTCGGTTGTCATTGGTCAGCCATATTGTTAAGAGGCAATGAGACATATCATGGAATGAAATCGTTTATATAGTGTAAAATGAATAAAACAGTACCAAACATGATATGCACAAGATAACTTTCCTTCTACAGTAGGGGGCGCTGCTTGCAGTCAGAATATGAAGAGGGTACAGCTCTTCAATTTGAGCTTTATTTCATTAAAATATATTCAGAAGTTTCAGAGATATAGCCTTAAATATACAGTAGTTAGGAAGAATGCACAACAATATAATATATAAAAAAATGACATATGTTATATTGTTGAAATGTTGCCTGACAACATATATATACCAATTAGTTGAGTTTAGAAGAAAAGTGAAGAAATTCGTGTTTGAAGACATACTTTTTCTACTTAGGATGAGTGTCACGTGGTCTCATCAATTCTGCAAGGGTTATATTGCTTCATGTATAACAACAGGTACTATCTTCATTTTTTAAAATTTTTTGTTATAATGTGTAGATTTTCTTACCATTTTATCATGTTTGCAATTCTTAGGTAGTATATTTGGTTGTTGTATGGAAAACATATACAGGGTGATGCAAAATTCAAACCCATAGTATAAAAATTTTATTTGTTTTTCAAAAAATGAAGAAAGTGCGCCAATTAGCGAATGCGCTGTATGTAGTTCTGAACGGTACATGTACTTATTCCTCGGTTGTCATTGGTCAGCCATATTGTTATGAAGCAATGAGACATATCGTGGAATAAAATCGTTTATATAGTGTAAAATGAATAAAACAGTACCAAACATGATATGCACAAGATAACTTTTCTTCTACTGTAGGGGGCGCTGCTTGCAGTCAGAATATTAAGAGGGTACAGCTCTTCAATTTGAGCTTTATTTCATTAAAATATATTCAGAAGTTTCGGAGATATAGCCTTAAATATACAGTAGTTAGGAAGAATGCACAACAATATAATATATATAAAAATGACATATGTTATATTGTTGAGATGTTGCCTAACAACATATATATACCAATTAGTTGAGTTTAGAAGAAAAGTGAAGAAATTCGTGTTTGAAGACATACTTTTTCTACTTAGGATGAGTGTCACGTGGTCTCATCAATTCTGCAAGGGTTATATTGCTTCATGTATAACAAGAGGTACTATCTTCATTTTTTAAAATTATTTGTTGCAATGTGTAGATTTTCTTACCATTTTATCATGTTTGTAATTCTTAGGTAGTATATTTGGTTCTTGTATGGAAAACATATACATGGTGATGCAAAATTCATACCCAGAGTTTAAAAATTTTATTTGTTTTTCAAAAAATGAAGAAAGTGCGCCAATTAGCGAATGCGCTGTATGTAGTTCTGAACGGTACATGTCCTTGTTCCTCGGTTGTCATTGGTCAGCCATATTGTTAAGAGGCAATGAGACATATCATGGAATGAAATCGTTTATATAGTGTAAAATGAATAAAACAGTACCAAACATAATATGCACAAGATAACTTTCCTTCTACAGTAGGGGGCGCTGCTTGCAGCCAGAATATGAAGAGGGTACAGCTCTTCAATTTGAGCTTTATTTCATTAAAATATATTCAGAAGTTTCAGAGATATAGCCTTAAATATACAGTAGTTAGGAAGAATGCACAACAATATAATATATAAAAAAATGACATATGTTATATTGTTGAAATGTTGCCTGACAACATATATATACCAATTAGTTTAGTTTAGAAGAAAAGTGAAGAAATTCGTGTTTGAAGACATACTTTTTCTACTTAGGATGAGTGTCACGTGGTCTCATCAATTCTGCAAGGGTTATATTGCTTCATGTATAACAACAGGTACTATCTTCATTTTTTAAAATTTTTTGTTATAATGTGTAGATTTTCTTACCATTTTATCATGTTTGCAATTCTTAGGTAGTATATTTGGTTGTTGTATGGAAAACATATACAGGGTGATGCAAAATTCAAACCCATAGTATAAAAATTTTATTTGTTTTTCAAAAAATGAAGAAAGTGCGCCAATTAGCGAATGCGCTGTATGTAGTTCTGAACGGTACATGTCCTTGTTCCTCGGTTGTCATTGGTCAGCCATATTGTTAAGAGGCAATGAGACATATCATGGAATAAAATCGTTTATATAGTGTAAAATGAATAAAACAGTACCAAACATGATATGCACAAGATAACTTTTCTTCTACTGTAGGGGGCGCTGCTTGCAGTCAGAATATGAAGAGGGTACAGCTCTTCAATTTGAGCTTTATTTCATTAAAATATATTCAGAAGTTTCGGAGATATAGCCTTAAATATACAGTAGTTAGGAAGAATGCACAACAATATAATATATATAAAAATGACATATGTTATATTGTTGAGATGTTGCCTAACAACATATATATACCAATTAGTTGAGTTTAGAAGAAAAGTGAAGAAATTCGTGTTTGAAGACATACTTTTTCTACTTAGGATGAGTGTCACGTGGTCTCATCAATTCTGCAAGGGTTATATTGCTTCATGTATAACAACAGGTACTATCTTCATTTTTTAAAATTATTTGTTGCAATGTGTAGATTTTCTTACCATTTTATCATGTTTGTAATTCTTAGGTAGTATATTTGGTTCTTGTATGGAAAACATATACAGGGTGATGCAAAATTCATACCCATAGTTTAAAAATTTTATTTGTTTTTCAAAAAATGAAGAAAGTGCGCCAATTAGCGAATGCGCTGTATGTAGTTCTGAACGGTACATGTCCTTGTTCCTCGGTTGTCATTGGTCAGCCATATTGTTAAGAGGCAATGAGACATATCATGGAATGAAATCGTTTATATAGTGTAAAATGAATAAAACAGTACCAAACATGATATGCACAAGATAACTTTCCTTCTACAGTAGGGGGCGCTGCTTGCAGTCAGAATATGAAGAGGGTACAGCTCTTCAATTTGAGCTTTATTTCATTAAAATATATTCAGAAGTTTCAGAGATATAGCCTTAAATATACAGTAGTTAGGAAGAATGCACAACAATATAATATATAAAAAAATGACATATGTTATATTGTTGAAATGTTGCCTGACAACATATATATACCAATTAGTTTAGTTTAGAAGAAAAGTGAAGAAATTCGTGTTTGAAGACATACTTTTTCTACTTAGGATGAGTGTCACGTGGTCTCATCAATTCTGCAAGGGTTATATTGCTTCATGTATAACAACAGGTACTATCTTCATTTTTTAAAATTATTTGTTGCAATGTGTAGATTTTCTTACCATTTTATCATGTTTGCAATTCTTAGGTAGTATATTTGGTTCTTGTATGGAAAACATATACAGGGTGATGTAAAATTCAAACCCATAGTATAAAAATTTTATTTGTTTTTCAAAAAATGAAGAAAGTGCGCCAATTAGCGAATGCGCTGTATGTAGTTCTGAACGGTACATGTCCTTGTTCCTCGGTTTTCATTGGTCAGCCATATTGTTAAGAGGCAATGAGACATATCATGGAATGAAATCGTTTATATAGTGTAAAATGAATAAAACAGTACCAAACATGATATGCACAAGATAACTTTCCTTCTACAGTAGGGGCGCTGCTTGCAGTCAGAATATGAAGAGGGTACAGCTCTTCAATTTGAGCTTTATTTCATTAAAATATATTCAGAAGTTTCGGAGATATAGCCTTAAATATACAGTAGTTAGGAAGAATGCACAACAATATAATATATATAAAAATGACATATGTTATATTGTTGAGATGTTGCCTAACAACATATATATACCAATTAGTTGAGTTTAGAAGAAAAAGTGAAGAAATTCGTGTTTGAAGACATACTTTTTCTACTTAGGATGAGTGTCACGTGGTCTCATCAATTCTGCAAGGGTTATATTGCTTCATGTATAACAACAGGTACTATCTTCATTTTTTAAAATTTTTTGTTATAATGTGTAGATTTTCTTACCATTTTATCATGTTTGCAATTCTTAGGTAGTATATTTGGTTGTTGTATGGAAAACATATACAGGGTGATGCAAAATTCAAACCCATAGTATAAAAATTTTATTTGTTTTTCAAAAAATGAAGAAAGTGCGCCAATTAGCGAATGCGCTGTATGTAGTTCTGAACGGTACATGTACTTATTCCTCGGTTGTCATTGGTCAGCCATATTGTTATGAAGCAATGAGACATATCGTGGAATAAAATCGTTTATATAGTGTAAAATGAATAAAACAGTACCAAACATGATATGCACAAGATAACTTTTCTTCTACTGTAGGGGGCGCTGCTTGCAGTCAGAATATGAAGAGGGTACAGCTCTTCAATTTGAGCTTTATTTCATTAAAATATATTCAGAAGTTTCGGAGATATAGCCTTAAATATACAGTAGTTAGGAAGAATGCACAACAATATAATATATATAAAAATGACATATGTTATATTGTTGAGATGTTGCCTAACAACATATATATACCAATTAGTAGAGTTTAGAAGAAAAGTGAAGAAATTCGTGTTTGAAGACATACTTTTTCTACTTAGGATGAGTGTCACGTGGTCTCATCAATTCTGCAAGGGTTATATTGCTTCATGTATAACAACAGGTACTATCTTCATTTTTTAAAATTATTTGTTGCAATGTGTAGATTTTCTTACCATTTTATCATGTTTGTAATTCTTAGGTAGTATATTTGGTTCTTGTATGGAAAACATATACATGGTGATGCAAAATTCATACCCAGAGTTTAAAAATTTTATTTGTTTTTCAAAAAATGAAGAAAGTGCGCCAATTAGCGAATGCGCTGTATGTAGTTCTGAACGGTACATGTCCTTGTTCCTCGGTTGTCATTGGTCAGCCATATTGTTAAGAGGCAATGAGACATATCATGGAATGAAATCGTTTATATAGTGTAAAATGAATAAAACAGTACCAAACATAATATGCACAAGATAACTTTCCTTCTACAGTAGGGGGCGCTGCTTGCAGTCAGAATATGAAGAGGGTACAGCTCTTCAATTTGAGCTTTATTTCATTAAAATATATTCAGAAGTTTCAGAGATATAGCCTTAAATATACAGTAGTTAGGAAGAATGCACAACAATATAATATATAAAAAAATGACATATGTTATATTGTTGAAATGTTGCCTGACAACATATATATACCAATTAGTTTAGTTTAGAAGAAAAGTGAAGAAATTCGTGTTTGAAGACATACTTTTTCTACTTAGGATGAGTGTCACGTGGTCTCATCAATTCTGCAAGGGTTATATTGCTTCATGTATAACAACAGGTACTATCTTCATTTTTTAAAATTTTTTGTTATAATGTGTAGATTTTCTTACCATTTTATCATGTTTGCAATTCTTAGGTAGTATATTTGGTTGTTGTATGGAAAACATATACAGGGTGATGCAAAATTCAAACCCATAGTATAAAAATTTTATTTGTTTTTCAAAAAATGAAGAAAGTGCGCCAATTAGCGAATGCGCTGTATGTAGTTCTGAACGGTACATGTCCTTGTTCCTCGGTTGTCATTGGTCAGCCATATTGTTAAGAGGCAATGAGACATATCATGGAATAAAATCGTTTATATAGTGTAAAATGAATAAAACAGTACCAAACATGATATGCACAAGATAACTTTTCTTCTACTGTAGGGGGCGCTGCTTGCAGTCAGAATATGAAGAGGGTACAGCTCTTCAATTTGAGCTTTATTTCATTAAAATATATTCAGAAGTTTCGGAGATATAGCCTTAAATATACAGTAGTTAGAAAGAATGCACAACAATATAATATATATAAAAATGACATATGTTATATTGTTGAGATGTTGCCTAACAACATATATATACCAATTAGTAGAGTTTAGAAGAAAAGTGAAGAAATTCGTGTTTGAAGACATACTTTTTCTACTTAGGATGAGTGTCACGTGGTCTCATCAATTCTGCAAGGGTTATATTGCTTCATGTATAACAACAGGTACTATCTTCATTTTTTAAAATTATTTGTTGCAATGTGTAGATTTTCTTACCATTTTATCATGTTTGTAATTCTTAGGTAGTATATTTGGTTCTTGTATGGAAAACATATACATGGTGATGCAAAATTCATACCCAGAGTTTAAAAATTTTATTTGTTTTTCAAAAAATGAAGGAAGTGCGCCAATTAGCGAATGCGCTGTATGTAGTTCTGAACGGTACATGTCCTTGTTCCTCGGTTGTCATTGGTCAGCCATATTGTTAAGAGGCAATGAGACATATCATGGAATGAAATCGTTTATATAGTGTAAAATGAATAAAACAGTACCAAACATAATATGCACAAGATAACTTTCCTTCTACAGTAGGGGGCGCTGCTTGCAGTCAGAATATGAAGAGGGTACAGCTCTTCAATTTGAGCTTTATTTCATTAAAATATATTCAGAAGTTTCAGAGATATAGCCTTAAATATACAGTAGTTAGGAAGAATGCACAACAATATAATATATAAAAAAATGACATATGTTATATTGTTGAAATGTTGCCTGACAACATATATATACCAATTAGTTTAGTTTAGAAGAAAAGTGAAGAAATTCGTGTTTGAAGACATACTTTTTCTACTTAGGATGAGTGTCACGTGGTCTCATCAATTCTGCAAGGGTTATATTGCTTCATGTATAACAACAGGTACTATCTTCATTTTTTAAAATTTTTTGTTATAATGTGTAGATTTTCTTACCATTTTATCATGTTTGCAATTCTTAGGTAGTATATTTGGTTGTTGTATGGAAAACATATACAGGGTGATGCAAAATTCAAACCCATAGTATAAAAATTTTATTTGTTTTTCAAAAAATGAAGAAAGTGCGCCAATTAGCGAATGCGCTGTATGTAGTTCTGAACGGTACATGTCCTTGTTCCTCGGTTGTCATTGGTCAGCCATATTGTTAAGAGGCAATGAGACATATCATGGAATAAAATCGTTTATATAGTGTAAAATGAATAAAACAGTACCAAACATGATATGCACAAGATAACTTTTCTTCTACTGTAGGGGGCGCTGCTTGCAGTCAGAATATGAAGAGGGTACAGCTCTTCAATTTGAGCTTTATTTCATTAAAATATATTCAGAAGTTTCGGAGATATAGCCTTAAATATACAGTAGTTAGAAAGAATGCACAACAATATAATATATATAAAAATGACATATGTTATATTGTTGAGATGTTGCCTAACAACATATATATACCAATTAGTAGAGTTTAGAAGAAAAGTGAAGAAATTCGTGTTTGAAGACATACTTTTTCTACTTAGGATGAGTGTCACGTGGTCTCATCAATTCTGCAAGGGTTATATTGCTTCATGTATAACAACAGGTACTATCTTCATTTTTTAAAATTATTTGTTGCAATGTGTAGATTTTCTTACCATTTTATCATGTTTGTAATTCTTAGGTAGTATATTTGGTTCTTGTATGGAAAACATATACATGGTGATGCAAAATTCATACCCAGAGTTTAAAAATTTTATTTGTTTTTCAAAAAATGAAGAAAGTGCGCCAATTAGCGAATGCGCTGTATGTAGTTCTGAACGGTACATGTCCTTGTTCCTCGGTTGTCATTGGTCAGCCATATTGTTAAGAGGCAATGAGACATATCATGGAATGAAATCGTTTATATAGTGTAAAATGAATAAAACAGTACCAAACATAATATGCACAAGATAACTTTCCTTCTACAGTAGGGGGCGCTGCTTGCAGTCAGAATATGAAGAGGGTACAGCTCTTCAATTTGAGCTTTATTTCATTAAAATATATTCAGAAGTTTCAGAGATATAGCCTTAAATATACAGTAGTTAGGAAGAATGCACAACAATATAATATATAAAAAAATGACATATGTTATATTGTTGAAATGTTGCCTGACAACATATATATACCAATTAGTTGAGTTTAGAAGAAAAGTGAAGAAATTCGTGTTTGAAGACATACTTTTTCTACTTAGGATGAGTGTCACGTGGTCTCATCAATTCTGCAAGGGTTATATTGCTTCATGTATAACAACAGGTACTATCTTCATTTTTTAAAATTTTTTGTTATAATGTGTAGATTTTCTTACCATTTTATCATGTTTGCAATTCTTAGGTAGTATATTTGGTTGTTGTATGGAAAACATATACAGGGTGGTGCAAAATTCAAACCCATAGTATAAAAATTTTATTTGTTTTTCAAAAAATGAAGAAAGTGCGCCAATTAGCGAATGCGCTGTATGTAGTTCTGAACGGTACATGTCCTTGTTCCTCGGTTTTCATTGGTCAGCCATATTGTTAAGAGGCAATGAGACATATCATGGAATGAAATCGTTTATATAGTGTAAAATGAATAAAACAGTACCAAACATGATATGCACAAGATAACTTTTCTTCTACTGTAGGGGGCGCTGCTTGCAGTCAGAATATGAAGAGGGTACAGCTCTTCAATTTGAGCTTTATTTCATTAAAATATATTCAGAAGTTTCGGAGATATAGCCTTAAATATACAGTAGTTAGGAAGAATGCACAACAATATAATATATATAAAAATGACATATGTTATATTGTTGAGATGTTGCCTAACAACATATATATACCAATTAGTTGAGTTTAGAAGAAAAGTGAAGAAATTCGTGTTTGAAGACATACTTTTTCTACTTAGGATGAGTGTCACGTGGTCTCATCAATTCTGCAAGGGTTATATTGCTTCATGTATAACAACAGGTACTATCTTCATTTTTTAAAATTATTTGTTGCAATGTGTAGATTTTTTTACCATTTTATCATGTTTGTAATTCTTAGGTAGTATATTTGGTTCTTGTATGGAAAACATATACAGGGTGATGCAAAATTCATACCCATAGTTTAAAAATTTTATTTGTTTTTCAAAAAATGAAGAAAGTGCGCCAATTAGCGAATGCGCTGTATGTAGTTCTGAACGGTACATGTCCTTGTTCCTCGGTTGTCATTGGTCAGCCATATTGTTAAGAGGCAATGAGACATATCATGGAATGAAATCGTTTATATAGTGTAAAATGAATAAAACAGTACCAAACATGATATGCACAAGATAACTTTCCTTCTACAGTAGGGGGCGCTGCTTGCAGTCAGAATATGAAGAGGGTACAGCTCTTCAATTTGAGCTTTATTTCATTAAAATATATTCAGAAGTTTCAGAGATATAGCCTTAATTATACAGTAGTTAGGAAGAATGCACAACAATATAATATATAAAAAAATGACATATGTTATATTGTTGAAATGTTGCCTGACAACATATATATACCAATTAGTTGAGTTTAGAAGAAAAGTGAAGAAATTCGTGTTTGAAGACATACTTTTTCTACTTAGGATGAGTGTCACGTGGTCTCATCAATTCTGCAAGGGTTATATTGCTTCATGTATAACAACAGGTACTATCTTCATTTTTTAAAATTTTTTGTTATAATGTGTAGATTTTCTTACCATTTTATCATGTTTGCAATTCTTAGGTAGTATATTTGGTTGTTGTATGGAAAACATATACAGGGTGATGCAAAATTCAAACCCATAGTATAAAAATTTTATTTGTTTTTCAAAAAATGAAGAAAGTGCGCCAATTAGCGAATGCGCTGTATGTAGTTCTGAACGGTACATGTACTTATTCCTCGGTTGTCATTGGTCAGCCATATTGTTATGAAGCAATGAGACATATCGTGGAATAAAATCGTTTATATAGTGTAAAATGAATAAAACAGTACCAAACATGATATGCACAAGATAACTTTTCTTCTACTGTAGGGGGCGCTGCTTGCAGTCAGAATATGAAGAGGGTACAGCTCTTCAATTTGAGCTTTATTTCATTAAAATATATTCAGAAGTTTCGGAGATATAGCCTTAAATATACAGTAGTTAGAAAGAATGCACAACAATATAATATATATAAAAATGACATATGTTATATTGTTGAGATGTTGCCTAACAACATATATATACCAATTAGTAGAGTTTAGAAGAAAAGTGAAGAAATTCGTGTTTGAAGACATACTTTTTCTACTTAGGATGAGTGTCACGTGGTCTCATCAATTCTGCAAGGGTTATATTGCTTCATGTATAACAACAGGTACTATCTTCATTTTTTAAAATTATTTGTTGCAATGTGTAGATTTTCTTACCATTTTATCATGTTTGCAATTCTTAGGTAGTATATTTGGTTGTTGTATGGAAAACATATACATGGTGATGCAAAATTCATACCCAGAGTTTAAAAATTTTATTTGTTTTTCAAAAAATGAAGAAAGTGCGCCAATTAGCGAATGCGCTGTATGTAGTTCTGAACGGTACATGTCCTTGTTCCTCGGTTGTCATTGGTCAGCCATATTGTTAAGAGGCAATGAGACATATCATGGAATGAAATCGTTTATATAGTGTAAAATGAATAAAACAGTACCAAACATAATATGCACAAGATAACTTTCCTTCTACAGTAGGGGGCGCTGCTTGCAGTCAGAATATGAAGAGGGTACAGCTCTTCAATTTGAGCTTTATTTCATTAAAATATATTCAGAAGTTTCAGAGATATAGCCTTAAATATACAGTAGTTAGGAAGAATGCACAACAATATAATATATAAAAAAATGACATATGTTATATTGTTGAAATGTTGCCTGACAACATATATATACCAATTAGTTTAGTTTAGAAGAAAAGTGAAGAAATTCGTGTTTGAAGACATACTTTTTCTACTTAGGATGAGTGTCACGTGGTCTCATCAATTCTGCAAGGGTTATATTGCTTCATGTATAACAACAGGTACTATCTTCATTTTTTAAAATTTTTTGTTATAATGTGTAGATTTTCTTACCATTTTATCATGTTTGCAATTCTTAGGTAGTATATTTGGTTGTTGTATGGAAAACATATACAGGGTGATGCAAAATTCAAACCCATAGTATAAAAATTTTATTTGTTTTTCAAAAAATGAAGAAAGTGCGCCAATTAGCGAATGCGCTGTATGTAGTTCTGAACGGTACATGTACTTATTCCTCGGTTGTCATTGGTCAGCCATATTGTTATGAAGCAATGAGACATATCGTGGAATAAAATCGTTTATATAGTGTAAAATGAATAAAACAGTACCAAACATGATATGCACAAGATAACTTTTCTTCTACTGTAGGGGGCGCTGCTTGCAGTCAGAATATGAAGAGGGTACAGCTCTTCAATTTGAGTTTTATTTCATTAAAATATATTCAGAAGTTTCAGAGATATAGCCTTAAATATACAGTAGTTAGGAAGAATGCACAACAATATAATATATAAAAAAATGACATATGTTATATTGTTGAAATGTTGCCTGACAACATATATATACCAATTAGTTGAGTTTAGAAGAAAAGTGAAGAAATTCGTGTTTGAAGACATACTTTTTCTACTTAGGATGAGTGTCACGTGGTCTCATCAATTCTGCAAGGGTTATATTGCTTCATGTATAACAACAGGTACTATCTTCATTTTTTAAAATTTTTTGTTATAATGTGTAGATTTTCTTACCATTTTATCATGTTTGCAATTCTTAGGTAGTATATTTGGTTGTTGTATGGAAAACATATACAGGGTGATGCAAAATTCAAACCCATAGTATAAAAATTTTATTTGTTTTTCAAAAAATGAAGAAAGTGCGCCAATTAGCGAATGCGCTGTATGTAGTTCTGAACGGTACATGTCCTTGTTCCTCGGTTTTCATTGGTCAGCCATATTGTTAAGAGGCAATGAGACATATCATGGAATGAAATCGTTTATATAGTGTAAAATGAATAAAACAGTACCAAACATAATATGCACAAGATAACTTTCCTTCTACAGTAGGGGGCGCTGCTTGCAGTCAGAATATGAAGAGGGTACAGCTCTTCAATTTGAGCTTTATTTCATTAAAATATATTCAGAAGTTTCAGAGATATAGCCTTAAATATACAGTAGTTAGGAAGAATGCACAACAATATAATATATAAAAAAATGACATATGTTATATTGTTGAAATGTTGCCTGACAACATATATATACCAATTAGTTGAGTTTAGAAGAAAAGTGAAGAAATTCGTGTTTGAAGACATACTTTTTCTACTTAGGATGAGTGTCACGTGGTCTCATCAATTCTGCAAGGGTTATATTGCTTCATGTATAACAACAGGTACTATCTTCATTTTTTAAAATTTTTTGTTATAATGTGTAGATTTTCTTACCATTTTATCATGTTTGCAATTCTTAGGTAGTATATTTGGTTGTTGTATGGAAAACATATACAGGGTGATGCAAAATTCAAACCCATAGTATAAAAATTTTATTTGTTTTTCAAAAAATGAAGAAAGTGCGCCAATTAGCGAATGCGCTGTATGTAGTTCTGAACGGTACATGTCCTTGTTCCTCGGTTTTCATTGGTCAGCCATATTGTTAAGAGGCAATGAGACATATCATGGAATGAAATCGTTTATATAGTGTAAAATGAATAAAACAGTACCAAACATGATATGCACAAGATAACTTTTCTTCTACTGTAGGGGGCGCTGCTTGCAGTCAGAATATGAAGAGGGTACAGCTCTTCAATTTGAGCTTTATTTCATTAAAATATATTCAGAAGTTTCGGAGATATAGCCTTAAATATACAGTAGTTAGGAAGAATGCACAACAATATAATATATATAAAAATGACATATGTTATATTGTTGAGATGTTGCCTAACAACATATATATACCAATTAGTTGAGTTTAGAAGAAAAGTGAAGAAATTCGTGTTTGAAGACATACTTTTTCTACTTAGGATGAGTGTCACGTGGTCTCATCAATTCTGCAAGGGTTATATTGCTTCATGTATAACAACAGGTACTATCTTCATTTTTTAAAATTATTTTTTGCAATGTGTAGATTTTTTTACCATTTTATCATGTTTGTAATTCTTAGGTAGTATATTTGGTTCTTGTATGGAAAACATATACAGGGTGATGCAAAATTCATACCCATAGTTTAAAAATTTTATTTGTTTTTCAAAAAATGAAGAAAGTGCGCCAATTAGCGAATGCGCTGTATGTAGTTCTGAACGGTACATGTCCTTGTTCCTCGGTTGTCATTGGTCAGCCATATTGTTAAGAGGCAATGAGACATATCATGGAATGAAATCGTTTATATAGTGTAAAATGAATAAAACAGTACCAAACATGATATGCACAAGATAACTTTCCTTCTACAGTAGGGGGCGCTGCTTGCAGTCAGAATATGAAGAGGGTACAGCTCTTCAATTTGAGCTTTATTTCATTAAAATATATTCAGAAGTTTCAGAGATATAGCCTTAATTATACAGTAGTTAGGAAGAATGCACAACAATATAATATATAAAAAAATGACATATGTTATATTGTTGAAATGTTGCCTGACAACATATATATACCAATTAGTTGAGTTTAGAAGAAAAGTGAAGAAATTCGTGTTTGAAGACATACTTTTTCTACTTAGGATGAGTGTCACGTGGTCTCATCAATTCTGCAAGGGTTATATTGCTTCATGTATAACAACAGGTACTATCTTCATTTTTTAAAATTTTTTGTTATAATGTGTAGATTTTCTTACCATTTTATCATGTTTGCAATTCTTAGGTAGTATATTTGGTTGTTGTATGGAAAACATATACAGGGTGATGCAAAATTCAAACCCATAGTATAAAAATTTTATTTGTTTTTCAAAAAATGAAGAAAGTGCGCCAATTAGCGAATGCGCTGTATGTAGTTCTGAACGGTACATGTACTTATTCCTCGGTTGTCATTGGTCAGCCATATTGTTATGAAGCAATGAGACATATCGTGGAATAAAATCGTTTATATAGTGTAAAATGAATAAAACAGTACCAAACATGATATGCACAAGATAACTTTTCTTCTACTGTAGGGGGCGCTGCTTGCAGTCAGAATATGAAGAGGGTACAGCTCTTCAATTTGAGCTTTATTTCATTAAAATATATTCAGAAGTTTCGGAGATATAGCCTTAAATATACAGTAGTTAGAAAGAATGCACAACAATATAATATATATAAAAATGACATATGTTATATTGTTGAGATGTTGCCTAACAACATATATATACCAATTAGTAGAGTTTAGAAGAAAAGTGAAGAAATTCGTGTTTGAAGACATACTTTTTCTACTTAGGATGAGTGTCACGTGGTCTCATCAATTCTGCAAGGGTTATATTGCTTCATGTATAACAACAGGTACTATCTTCATTTTTTAAAATTATTTGTTGCAATGTGTAGATTTTCTTACCATTTTATCATGTTTGCAATTCTTAGGTAGTATATTTGGTTGTTGTATGGAAAACATATACATGGTGATGCAAAATTCATACCCAGAGTTTAAAAATTTTATTTGTTTTTCAAAAAATGAAGAAAGTGCGCCAATTAGCGAATGCGCTGTATGTAGTTCTGAACGGTACATGTCCTTGTTCCTCGGTTGTCATTGGTCAGCCATATTGTTAAGAGGCAATGAGACATATCATGGAATGAAATCGTTTATATAGTGTAAAATGAATAAAACAGTACCAAACATAATATGCACAAGATAACTTTCCTTCTACAGTAGGGGGCGCTGCTTGCAGTCAGAATATGAAGAGGGTACAGCTCTTCAATTTGAGCTTTATTTCATTAAAATATATTCAGAAGTTTCAGAGATATAGCCTTAAATATACAGTAGTTAGGAAGAATGCACAACAATATAATATATAAAAAAATGACATATGTTATATTGTTGAAATGTTGCCTGACAACATATATATACCAATTAGTTTAGTTTAGAAGAAAAGTGAAGAAATTCGTGTTTGAAGACATACTTTTTCTACTTAGGATGAGTGTCACGTGGTCTCATCAATTCTGCAAGGGTTATATTGCTTCATGTATAACAACAGGTACTATCTTCATTTTTTAAAATTTTTTGTTATAATGTGTAGATTTTCTTACCATTTTATCATGTTTGCAATTCTTAGGTAGTATATTTGGTTGTTGTATGGAAAACATATACAGGGTGATGCAAAATTCAAACCCATAGTATAAAAATTTTATTTGTTTTTCAAAAAATGAAGAAAGTGCGCCAATTAGCGAATGCGCTGTATGTAGTTCTGAACGGTACATGTACTTATTCCTCGGTTGTCATTGGTCAGCCATATTGTTATGAAGCAATGAGACATATCGTGGAATAAAATCGTTTATATAGTGTAAAATGAATAAAACAGTACCAAACATGATATGCACAAGATAACTTTTCTTCTACTGTAGGGGGCGCTGCTTGCAGTCAGAATATGAAGAGGGTACAGCTCTTCAATTTGAGTTTTATTTCATTAAAATATATTCAGAAGTTTCAGAGATATAGCCTTAAATATACAGTAGTTAGGAAGAATGCACAACAATATAATATATAAAAAAATGACATATGTTATATTGTTGAAATGTTGCCTGACAACATATATATACCAATTAGTTGAGTTTAGAAGAAAAGTGAAGAAATTCGTGTTTGAAGACATACTTTTTCTACTTAGGATGAGTGTCACGTGGTCTCATCAATTCTGCAAGGGTTATATTGCTTCATGTATAACAACAGGTACTATCTTCATTTTTTAAAATTTTTTGTTATAATGTGTAGATTTTCTTACCATTTTATCATGTTTGCAATTCTTAGGTAGTATATTTGGTTGTTGTATGGAAAACATATACAGGGTGATGCAAAATTCAAACCCATAGTATAAAAATTTTATTTGTTTTTCAAAAAATGAAGAAAGTGCGCCAATTAGCGAATGCGCTGTATGTAGTTCTGAACGGTACATGTCCTTGTTCCTCGGTTTTCATTGGTCAGCCATATTGTTAAGAGGCAATGAGACATATCATGGAATGAAATCGTTTATATAGTGTAAAATGAATAAAACAGTACCAAACATGATATGCACAAGATAACTTTCCTTCTACAGTAGGGGTCGCTGCTTGCAGTCAGAATATGAAGAGGGTACAGCTCTTCAATTTGAGCTTTATTTCATTAAAATATATTCAGAAGTTTCGGAGATATAGCCTTAAATATACAGTAGTTAGGAAGAATGCACAACAATATAATATATATAAAAATGACATATGTTATATTGTTGAGATGTTGCCTAACAACATATATATACCAATTAGTTGAGTTTAGAAGAAAAAGTGAAGAAATTCGTGTTTGAAGACATACTTTTTCTACTTAGGATGAGTGTCACGTGGTCTCATCAATTCTGCAAGGGTTATATTGCTTCATGTATAACAACAGGTACTATCTTCATTTTTTAAAATTTTTTGTTATAATGTGTAGATTTTCTTACCATTTTATCATGTTTGCAATTCTTAGGTAGTATATTTGGTTGTTGTATGGAAAACATATACAGGGTGATGCAAAATTCAAACCCATAGTATAAAAATTTTATTTGTTTTTCAAAAAATGAAGAAAGTGCGCCAATTAGCGAATGCGCTGTATGTAGTTCTGAACGGTACATGTCCTTGTTCCTCGGTTTTCATTGGTCAGCCATATTGTTAAGAGGCAATGAGACATATCATGGAATGAAATCGTTTATATAGTGTAAAATGAATAAAACAGTACCAAACATGATATGCACAAGATAACTTTTCTTCTACTGTAGGGGGCGCTGCTTGCAGTCAGAATATGAAGAGGGTACAGCTCTTCAATTTGAGCTTTATTTCATTAAAATATATTCAGAAGTTTCGGAGATATAGCCTTAAATATACAGTAGTTAGGAAGAATGCACAACAATATAATATATATAAAAATGACATATGTTATATTGTTGAGATGTTGCCTAACAACATATATATACCAATTAGTAGAGTTTAGAAGAAAAGTGAAGAAATTCGTGTTTGAAGACATACTTTTTCTACTTAGGATGAGTGTCACGTGGTCTCATCAATTCTGCAAGGGTTATATTGCTTCATGTATAACAACAGGTACTATCTTCATTTTTTAAAATTATTTGTTGCAATGTGTAGATTTTCTTACCATTTTATCATGTTTGTAATTCTTAGGTAGTATATTTGGTTCTTGTATGGAAAACATATACAGGGTGATGCAAAATTCATACCCATAGTTTAAAAATTTTATTTGTTTTTCAAAAAATGAAGAAAGTGCGCCAATTAGCGAATGCGCTGTATGTAGTTCTGAACGGTACATGTCCTTGTTCCTCGGTTGTCATTGGTCAGCCATATTGTTAAGAGGCAATGAGACATATCATGGAATGAAATCGTTTATATAGTGTAAAATGAATAAAACAGTACCAAACATAATATGCACAAGATAACTTTCCTTCTACAGTAGGGGGCGCTGCTTGCAGTCAGAATATGAAGAGGGTACAGCTCTTCAATTTGAGCTTTATTTCATTAAAATATATTCAGAAGTTTCAGAGATATAGCCTTAAATATACAGTAGTTAGGAAGAATGCACAACAATATAATATATAAAAAAATGACATATGTTATATTGTTGAAATGTTGCCTGACAACATATATATACCAATTAGTTTAGTTTAGAAGAAAAGTGAAGAAATTCGTGTTTGAAGACATACTTTTTCTACTTAGGATGAGTGTCACGTGGTCTCATCAATTCTGCAAGGGTTATATTGCTTCATGTATAACAACAGGTACTATCTTCATTTTTTAAAATTTTTTGTTATAATGTGTAGATTTTCTTACCATTTTATCATGTTTGCAATTCTTAGGTAGTATATTTGGTTGTTGTATGGAAAACATATACAGGGTGATGCAAAATTCAAACCCATAGTATAAAAATTTTATTTGTTTTTCAAAAAATGAAGAAAGTGCGCCAATTAGCGAATGCGCTGTATGTAGTTCTGAACGGTACATGTCCTTGTTCCTCGGTTGTCATTGGTCAGCCATATTGTTAAGAGGCAATGAGACATATCATGGAATAAAATCGTTTATATAGTGTAAAATGAATAAAACAGTACCAAACATGATATGCACAAGATAACTTTTCTTCTACTGTAGGGGGCGCTGCTTGCAGTCAGAATATGAAGAGGGTACAGCTCTTCAATTTGAGCTTTATTTCATTAAAATATATTCAGAAGTTTCGGAGATATAGCCTCAAATATATAAAGTAGTTAGGAAGAATGCACAACAATATAATATATATAAAAATGACATATGTTATATTGTTGAGATGTTGCCTAACAACATATATATACCAATTAGTTGAGTTTAGAAGAAAAGTGAAGAAATTCGTGTTTGAAGACATACTTTTTCTACTTAGGATGAGTGTCACGTGGTCTCATCAATTCTGCAAGGGTTATATTGCTTCATGTATAACAACAGGTACTATCTTCATTTTTTAAAATTATTTGTTGCAATGTGTAGATTTTCTTACCATTTTATCATGTTTGCAATTCTTAGGTAGTATATTTGGTTCTTGTATGGAAAACATATACAGGGTGATGTAAAATTCAAACCCATAGTATAAAAATTTTATTTGTTTTTCAAAAAATGAAGAAAGTGCGCCAATTAGCGAATGCGCTGTATGTAGTTCTGAACGGTACATGTCCTTGTTCCTCGGTTTTCATTGGTCAGCCATATTGTTAAGAGGCAATGAGACATATCATGGAATGAAATCGTTTATATAGTGTAAAATGAATAAAACAGTACCAAACATGATATGCACAAGATAACGTTCCTTCTACAGTAGGGGGCGCTGCTTGCAGTCAGAATATGAAGAGGGTACAGCTCTTCAATTTGAGCTTTATTTCATTAAAATATATTCAGAAGTTTCGGAGATATAGCCTTAAATATACAGTAGTTAGGAAGAATGCACAACAATATAATATATATAAAAATGACATATGTTATATTGTTGAGATGTTGCCTAACAACATATGTATACCAATTAGTTGAGTTTAGAAGAAAAAGTGAAGAAATTCGTGTTTGAAGACATACTTTTTCTACTTAGGATGAGTGTCACGTGGTCTCATCAATTCTGCAAGGGTTATATTGCTTCATGTATAACAACAGGTACTATCTTCATTTTTTAAAATTTTTTGTTATAATGTGTAGATTTTCTTACCATTTTATCATGTTTGCAATTCTTAGGTAGTATATTTGGTTGTTGTATGGAAAACATATACAGGGTGATGCAAAATTCAAACCCATAGTATAAAAATTTTATTTGTCTTTCAAAAAATGAAGAAAGTGCGCCAATTAGCGAATGCGCTGTATGTAGTTCTGAACGGTACATGTACTTATTCCTCGGTTGTCATTGGTCAGCCATATTGTTATGAAGCAATGAGACATATCGTGGAATAAAATCGTTTATATAGTGTAAAATGAATAAAACAGTACCAAACATGATATGCACAAGATAACTTTTCTTCTACTGCAGGGGGCGCTGCTTGCAGTCAGAATATGAAGAGGGTACAGCTCTTCAATTTGAGCTTTATTTCATTAAAATATATTCAGAAGTTTCAGAGATATAGCCTTAAATATACAGTAGTTAGGAAGAATGCACAACAATATAATATATAAAAAAATGACATATGTTATATTGTTGAAATGTTGCCTGACAACATATATATACCAATTAGTTTAGTTTAGAAGAAAAGTGAAGAAATTCGTGTTTGAAGACATACTTTTTCTACTTAGGATGAGTGTCACGTGGTCTCATCAATTCTGCAAGGGTTATATTGCTTCATGTATAACAACAGGTACTATCTTCATTTTTTAAAATTTTTTGTTATAATGTGTAGATTTTCTTACCATTTTATCATGTTTGCAATTCTTAGGTAGTATATTTGGTTGTTGTATGGAAAACATATACAGGGTGATGCAAAATTCAAACCCATAGTATAAAAATTTTATTTGTTTTTCAAAAAATGAAGAAAGTGCGCCAATTAGCGAATGCGCTGTATGTAGTTCTGAACGGTACATGTCCTTGTTCCTCGGTTGTCATTGGTCAGCCATATTGTTAAGAGGCAATGAGACATATCATGGAATAAAATCGTTTATATAGTGTAAAATGAATAAAACAGTACCAAACATGATATGCACAAGATAACTTTTCTTCTACTGTAGGGGGCGCTGCTTGCAGTCAGAATATGAAGAGGGTACAGCTCTTCAATTTGAGCTTTATTTCATTAAAATATATTCAGAAGTTTCGGAGATATAGCCTTAAATATACAGTAGTTAGGAAGAATGCACAACAATATAATATATATAAAAATGACATATGTTATATTGTTGAGATGTTGCCTAACAACATATATATACCAATTAGTTGAGTTTAGAAGAAAAGTGAAGAAATTCGTGTTTGAAGACATACTTTTTCTACTTAGGATGAGTGTCACGTGGTCTCATCAATTCTGCAAGGGTTATATTGCTTCATGTATAACAACAGGTACTATCTTCATTTTTTAAAATTTTTTGTTATAATGTGTAGATTTTCTTACCATTTTATCATGTTTGCAATTCTTAGGTAGTATATTTGGTTGTTGTATGGAAAACATATACAGGGTGATGCAAAATTCAAACCCATAGTATAAAAATTTTATTTGTTTTTCAAAAAATGAAGAAAGTGCGCCAATTAGCGAATGCGCTGTATGTAGTTCTGAACGGTACATGTACTTATTCCTCGGTTGTCATTGGTCAGCCATATTGTTATGAAGCAATGAGACATATCGTGGAATAAAATCGTTTATATAGTGTAAAATGAATAAAACAGTACCAAACATGATATGCACAAGATAACTTTTCTTCTACTGTAGGGGGCGCTGCTTGCAGTCAGAATATGAAGAGGGTACAGCTCTTCAATTTGAGCTTTATTTCATTAAAATATATTCAGAAGTTTCAGAGATATAGCCTTAAATATACAGTAGTTAGGAAGAATGCACAACAATATAATATATAAAAAAATGACATATGTTATATTGTTGAAATGTTGCCTGACAACATATATATACCAATTAGTTTAGTTTAGAAGAAAAGTGAAGAAATTCGTGTTTGAAGACATACTTTTTCTACTTAGGATGAGTGTCACGTGGTCTCATCAATTCTGCAAGGGTTATATTGCTTCATGTATAACAACAGGTACTATCTTCATTTTTTAAAATTTTTTGTTATAATGTGTAGATTTTCTTACCATTTTATCATGTTTGCAATTCTTAGGTAGTATATTTGGTTGTTGTATGGAAAACATATACAGGGTGATGCAAAATTCAAACCCATAGTATAAAAATTTTATTTGTTTTTCAAAAAATGAAGAAAGTGCGCCAATTAGCGAATGCGCTGTATGTAGTTCTGAACGGTACATGTCCTTGTTCCTCGGTTTTCATTGGTCAGCCATATTGTTAAGAGGCAATGAGACATATCATGGAATGAAATCGTTTATATAGTGTAAAATGAATAAAACAGTACCAAACATGATATGCACAAGATAACTTTCCTTCTACAGTAGGGGTCTCTGCTTGCAGTCAGAATATGAAGAGGGTACAGCTCTTCAATTTGAGCTTTATTTCATTAAAATATATTCAGAAGTTTCGGAGATATAGCCTTAAATATACAGTAGTTAGGAAGAATGCACAACAATATAATATATATAAAAATGACATATGTTATATTGTTGAGATGTTGCCTAACAACATATATATACCAATTAGTTGAGTTTAGAAGAAAAAGTGAAGAAATTCGTGTTTGAAGACATACTTTTTCTACTTAGGATGAGTGTCACGTGGTCTCATCAATTCTGCAAGGGTTATATTGCTTCATGTATAACAACAGGTACTATCTTCATTTTTTAAAATTTTTTGTTATAATGTGTAGATTTTCTTACCATTTTATCATGTTTGCAATTCTTAGGTAGTATATTTGGTTGTTGTATGGAAAACATATACAGGGTGATGCAAAATTCAAACCCATAGTATAAAAATTTTATTTGTTTTTCAAAAAATGAAGAAAGTGCGCCAATTAGCGAATGCGCTGTATGTAGTTCTGAACGGTACATGTCCTTGTTCCTCGGTTTTCATTGGTCAGCCATATTGTTAAGAGGCAATGAGACATATCATGGAATGAAATCGTTTATATAGTGTAAAATGAATAAAACAGTACCAAACATAATATGCACAAGATAACTTTCCTTCTACAGTAGGGGGCGCTGCTTGCAGTCAGAATATGAAGAGGGTACAGCTCTTCAATTTGAGTTTTATTTCATTAAAATATATTCAGAAGTTTCAGAGATATAGCCTTAAATATACAGTAGTTAGGAAGAATGCACAACAATATAATATATAAAAAAATGACATATGTTATATTGTTGAAATGTTGCCTGACAACATATATATACCAATTAGTTGAGTTTAGAAGAAAAGTGAAGAAATTCGTGTTTGAAGACATACTTTTTCTACTTAGGATGAGTGTCACGTGGTCTCATCAATTCTGCAAGGGTTATATTGCTTCATGTATAACAACAGGTACTATCTTCATTTTTTAAAATTTTTTGTTATAATGTGTAGATTTTCTTACCATTTTATCATGTTTGCAATTCTTAGGTAGTATATTTGGTTGTTGTATGGAAAACATATACAGGGTGATGCAAAATTCAAACCCATAGTATAAAAATTTTATTTGTTTTTCAAAAAATGAAGAAAGTGCGCCAATTAGCGAATGCGCTGTATGTAGTTCTGAACGGTACATGTCCTTGTTCCTCGGTTTTCATTGGTCAGCCATATTGTTAAGAGGCAATGAGACATATCATGGAATGAAATCGTTTATATAGTGTAAAATGAATAAAACAGTACCAAACATGATATGCACAAGATAACTTTCCTTCTACAGTAGGGGTCGCTGCTTGCAGTCAGAATATGAAGAGGGTACAGCTCTTCAATTTGAGCTTTATTTCATTAAAATATATTCAGAAGTTTCGGAGATATAGCCTTAAATATACAGTAGTTAGGAAGAATGCACAACAATATAATATATATAAAAATGACATATGTTATATTGTTGAGATGTTGCCTAACAACATATATATACCAATTAGTTGAGTTTAGAAGAAAAAGTGAAGAAATTCGTGTTTGAAGACATACTTTTTCTACTTAGGATGAGTGTCACGTGGTCTCATCAATTCTGCAAGGGTTATATTGCTTCATGTATAACAACAGGTACTATCTTCATTTTTTAAAATTTTTTGTTATAATGTGTAGATTTTCTTACCATTTTATCATGTTTGCAATTCTTAGGTAGTATATTTGGTTGTTGTATGGAAAACATATACAGGGTGATGCAAAATTCAAACCCATAGTATAAAAATTTTATTTGTTTTTCAAAAAATGAAGAAAGTGCGCCAATTAGCGAATGCGCTGTATGTAGTTCTGAACGGTACATGTCCTTGTTCCTCGGTTTTCATTGGTCAGCCATATTGTTAAGAGGCAATGAGACATATCATGGAATGAAATCGTTTATATAGTGTAAAATGAATAAAACAGTACCAAACATGATATGCACAAGATAACTTTTCTTCTACTGTAGGGGGCGCTGCTTGCAGTCAGAATATGAAGAGGGTACAGCTCTTCAATTTGAGCTTTATTTCATTAAAATATATTCAGAAGTTTCGGAGATATAGCCTTAAATATACAGTAGTTAGGAAGAATGCACAACAATATAATATATATAAAAATGACATATGTTATATTGTTGAGATGTTGCCTAACAACATATATATACCAATTAGTAGAGTTTAGAAGAAAAGTGAAGAAATTCGTGTTTGAAGACATACTTTTTCTACTTAGGATGAGTGTCACGTGGTCTCATCAATTCTGCAAGGGTTATATTGCTTCATGTATAACAACAGGTACTATCTTCATTTTTTAAAATTATTTGTTGCAATGTGTAGATTTTCTTACCATTTTATCATGTTTGTAATTCTTAGGTAGTATATTTGGTTCTTGTATGGAAAACATATACAGGGTGATGCAAAATTCATACCCATAGTTTAAAAATTTTATTTGTTTTTCAAAAAATGAAGAAAGTGCGCCAATTAGCGAATGCGCTGTATGTAGTTCTGAACGGTACATGTCCTTGTTCCTCGGTTGTCATTGGTCAGCCATATTGTTAAGAGGCAATGAGACATATCATGGAATGAAATCGTTTATATAGTGTAAAATGAATAAAACAGTACCAAACATAATATGCACAAGATAACTTTCCTTCTACAGTAGGGGGCGCTGCTTGCAGTCAGAATATGAAGAGGGTACAGCTCTTCAATTTGAGCTTTATTTCATTAAAATATATTCAGAAGTTTCAGAGATATAGCCTTAAATATACAGTAGTTAGGAAGAATGCACAACAATATAATATATAAAAAAATGACATATGTTATATTGTTGAAATGTTGCCTGACAACATATATATACCAATTAGTTTAGTTTAGAAGAAAAGTGAAGAAATTCGTGTTTGAAGACATACTTTTTCTACTTAGGATGAGTGTCACGTGGTCTCATCAATTCTGCAAGGGTTATATTGCTTCATGTATAACAACAGGTACTATCTTCATTTTTTAAAATTTTTTGTTATAATGTGTAGATTTTCTTACCATTTTATCATGTTTGCAATTCTTAGGTAGTATATTTGGTTGTTGTATGGAAAACATATACAGGGTGATGCAAAATTCAAACCCATAGTATAAAAATTTTATTTGTTTTTCAAAAAATGAAGAAAGTGCGCCAATTAGCGAATGCGCTGTATGTAGTTCTGAACGGTACATGTCCTTGTTCCTCGGTTGTCATTGGTCAGCCATATTGTTAAGAGGCAATGAGACATATCATGGAATAAAATCGTTTATATAGTGTAAAATGAATAAAACAGTACCAAACATGATATGCACAAGATAACTTTTCTTCTACTGTAGGGGGCGCTGCTTGCAGTCAGAATATGAAGAGGGTACAGCTCTTCAATTTGAGCTTTATTTCATTAAAATATATTCAGAAGTTTCGGAGATATAGCCTCAAATATATAAAGTAGTTAGGAAGAATGCACAACAATATAATATATATAAAAATGACATATGTTATATTGTTGAGATGTTGCCTAACAACATATATATACCAATTAGTTGAGTTTAGAAGAAAAGTGAAGAAATTCGTGTTTGAAGACATACTTTTTCTACTTAGGATGAGTGTCACGTGGTCTCATCAATTCTGCAAGGGTTATATTGCTTCATGTATAACAACAGGTACTATCTTCATTTTTTAAAATTATTTGTTGCAATGTGTAGATTTTCTTACCATTTTATCATGTTTGCAATTCTTAGGTAGTATATTTGGTTCTTGTATGGAAAACATATACAGGGTGATGTAAAATTCAAACCCATAGTATAAAAATTTTATTTGTTTTTCAAAAAATGAAGAAAGTGCGCCAATTAGCGAATGCGCTGTATGTAGTTCTGAACGGTACATGTCCTTGTTCCTCGGTTTTCATTGGTCAGCCATATTGTTAAGAGGCAATGAGACATATCATGGAATGAAATCGTTTATATAGTGTAAAATGAATAAAACAGTACCAAACATAATATGCACAAGATAACTTTCCTTCTACAGTAGGGGGCGCTGCTTGCAGTCAGAATATGAAGAGGGTACAGCTCTTCAATTTGAGCTTTATTTCATTAAAATATATTCAGAAGTTTCAGAGATATAGCCTTAAATATACAGTAGTTAGGAAGAATGCACAACAATATAATATATAAAAAAATGACATATGTTATATTGTTGAAATGTTGCCTGACAACATATATATACCAATTAGTTTAGTTTAGAAGAAAAGTGAAGAAATTCGTGTTTGAAGACATACTTTTTCTACTTAGGATGAGTGTCACGTGGTCTCATCAATTCTGCAAGGGTTATATTGCTTCATGTATAACAACAGGTACTATCTTCATTTTTTAAAATTTTTTGTTATAATGTGTAGATTTTCTTACCATTTTATCATGTTTGCAATTCTTAGGTAGTATATTTGGTTGTTGTATGGAAAACATATACAGGGTGATGCAAAATTCAAACCCATAGTATAAAAATTTTATTTGTTTTTCAAAAAATGAAGAAAGTGCGCCAATTAGCGAATGCGCTGTATGTAGTTCTGAACGGTACATGTCCTTGTTCCTCGGTTGTCATTGGTCAGCCATATTGTTAAGAGGCAATGAGACATATCATGGAATAAAATCGTTTATATAGTGTAAAATGAATAAAACAGTACCAAACATGATATGCACAAGATAACTTTTCTTCTACTGTAGGGGGCGCTGCTTGCAGTCAGAATATGAAGAGGGTTTAGCTCTTCAATTTGAGCTTTATTTCATTAAAATATATTCAGAAGTTTCGGAGATATAGCCTCAAATATATAAAGTAGTTAGGAAGAATGCACAACAATATAATATATATAAAAATGACATATGTTATATTGTTGAGATGTTGCCTAACAACATATATATACCAATTAGTTGAGTTTAGAAGAAAAGTGAAGAAATTCGTGTTTGAAGACATACTTTTTCTACTTAGGATGAGTGTCACGTGGTCTCATCAATTCTGCAAGGGTTATATTGCTTCATGTATAACAACAGGTACTATCTTCATTTTTTAAAATTATTTGTTGCAATGTGTAGATTTTCTTACCATTTTATCATGTTTGCAATTCTTAGGTAGTATATTTGGTTCTTGTATGGAAAACATATACAGGGTGATGTAAAATTCAAACCCATAGTATAAAAATTTTATTTGTTTTTCAAAAAATGAAGAAAGTGCGCCAATTAGCGAATGCGCTGTATGTAGTTCTGAACGGTACATGTCCTTGTTCCTCGGTTTTCATTGGTCAGCCATATTGTTAAGAGGCAATGAGACATATCATGGAATGAAATCGTTTATATAGTGTAAAATGAATAAAACAGTACCAAACATGATATGCACAAGATAACTTTCCTTCTACAGTAGGGGGCGCTGCTTGCAGTCAGAATATGAAGAGGGTACAGCTCTTCAATTTGAGCTTTATTTCATTAAAATATATTCAGAAGTTTCGGAGATATAGCCTTAAATATACAGTAGTTAGGAAGAATGCACAACAATATAATATATATAAAAATGACATATGTTATATTGTTGAGATGTTGCCTAACAACATATATATACCAATTAGTTGAGTTTAGAAGAAAAAGTGAAGAAATTCGTGTTTGAAGACATACTTTTTCTACTTAGGATGAGTGTCACGTGGTCTCATCAATTCTGCAAGGGTTATATTGCTTCATGTATAACAACAGGTACTATCTTCATTTTTTAAAATTTTTTGTTATAATGTGTAGATTTTCTTACCATTTTATCATGTTTGCAATTCTTAGGTAGTATATTTGGTTGTTGTATGGAAAACATATACAGGGTGATGCAAAATTCAAACCCATAGTATAAAAATTTTATTTGTTTTTCAAAAAATGAAGAAAGTGCGCCAATTAGCGAATGCGCTGTATGTAGTTCTGAACGGTACATGTACTTATTCCTCGGTTGTCATTGGTCAGCCATATTGTTATGAAGCAATGAGACATATCGTGGAATAAAATCGTTTATATAGTGTAAAATGAATAAAACAGTACCAAACATGATATGCACAAGATAACTTTTCTTCTACTGCAGGGGGCGCTGCTTGCAGTCAGAATATGAAGAGGGTACAGCTCTTCAATTTGAGCTTTATTTCATTAAAATATATTCAGAAGTTTCAGAGATATAGCCTTAAATATACAGTAGTTAGGAAGAATGCACAACAATATAATATATAAAAAAATGACATATGTTATATTGTTGAAATGTTGCCTGACAACATATATATACCAATTAGTTTAGTTTAGAAGAAAAGTGAAGAAATTCGTGTTTGAAGACATACTTTTTCTACTTAGGATGAGTGTCACGTGGTCTCATCAATTCTGCAAGGGTTATATTGCTTCATGTATAACAACAGGTACTATCTTCATTTTTTAAAATTTTTTGTTATAATGTGTAGATTTTCTTACCATTTTATCATGTTTGCAATTCTTAGGTAGTATATTTGGTTGTTGTATGGAAAACATATACAGGGTGATGCAAAATTCAAACCCATAGTATAAAAATTTTATTTGTTTTTCAAAAAATGAAGAAAGTGCGCCAATTAGCGAATGCGCTGTATGTAGTTCTGAACGGTACATGTCCTTGTTCCTCGGTTGTCATTGGTCAGCCATATTGTTAAGAGGCAATGAGACATATCATGGAATAAAATCGTTTATATAGTGTAAAATGAATAAAACAGTACCAAACATGATATGCACAAGATAACTTTTCTTCTACTGTAGGGGGCGCTGCTTGCAGTCAGAATATGAAGAGGGTACAGCTCTTCAATTTGAGCTTTATTTCATTAAAATATATTCAGAAGTTTCGGAGATATAGCCTTAAATATACAGTAGTTAGGAAGAATGCACAACAATATAATATATATAAAAATGACATATGTTATATTGTTGAGATGTTGCCTAACAACATATATATACCAATTAGTTGAGTTTAGAAGAAAAGTGAAGAAATTCGTGTTTGAAGACATACTTTTTCTACTTAGGATGAGTGTCACGTGGTCTCATCAATTCTGCAAGGGTTATATTGCTTCATGTATAACAACAGGTACTATCTTCATTTTTTAAAATTTTTTGTTATAATGTGTAGATTTTCTTACCATTTTATCATGTTTGCAATTCTTAGGTAGTATATTTGGTTGTTGTATGGAAAACATATACAGGGTGATGCAAAATTCAAACCCATAGTATAAAAATTTTATTTGTTTTTCAAAAAATGAAGAAAGTGCGCCAATTAGCGAATGCGCTGTATGTAGTTCTGAACGGTACATGTCCTTGTTCCTCGGTTTTCATTGGTCAGCCATATTGTTAAGAGGCAATGAGACATATCATGGAATGAAATCGTTTATATAGTGTAAAATGAATAAAACAGTACCAAACATGATATGCACAAGATAACTTTTCTTCTACTGTAGGGGGCGCTGCTTGCAGTCAGAATATGAAGAGGGTACAGCTCTTCAATTTGAGCTTTATTTCATTAAAATATATTCAGAAGTTTCGGAGATATAGCCTTAAATATACAGTAGTTAGGAAGAATGCACAACAATATAATATATATAAAAATGACATATGTTATATTGTTGAGATGTTGCCTAACAACATATATATACCAATTAGTAGAGTTTAGAAGAAAAGTGAAGAAATTCGTGTTTGAAGACATACTTTTTCTACTTAGGATGAGTGTCACGTGGTCTCATCAATTCTGCAAGGGTTATATTGCTTCATGTATAACAACAGGTACTATCTTCATTTTTTAAAATTATTTGTTGCAATGTGTAGATTTTCTTACCATTTTATCATGTTTGTAATTCTTAGGTAGTATATTTGGTTCTTGTATGGAAAACATATACAGGGTGATGCAAAATTCATACCCATAGTTTAAAAATTTTATTTGTTTTTCAAAAAATGAAGAAAGTGCGCCAATTAGCGAATGCGCTGTATGTAGTTCTGAACGGTACATGTCCTTGTTCCTCGGTTGTCATTGGTCAGCCATATTGTTAAGAGGCAATGAGACATATCATGGAATGAAATCGTTTATATAGTGTAAAATGAATAAAACAGTACCAAACATAATATGCACAAGATAACTTTCCTTCTACAGTAGGGGGCGCTGCTTGCAGTCAGAATATGAAGAGGGTACAGCTCTTCAATTTGAGCTTTATTTCATTAAAATATATTCAGAAGTTTCAGAGATATAGCCTTAAATATACAGTAGTTAGGAAGAATGCACAACAATATAATATATAAAAAAATGACATATGTTATATTGTTGAAATGTTGCCTGACAACATATATATACCAATTAGTTTAGTTTAGAAGAAAAGTGAAGAAATTCGTGTTTGAAGACATACTTTTTCTACTTAGGATGAGTGTCACGTGGTCTCATCAATTCTGCAAGGGTTATATTGCTTCATGTATAACAACAGGTACTATCTTCATTTTTTAAAATTTTTTGTTATAATGTGTAGATTTTCTTACCATTTTATCATGTTTGCAATTCTTAGGTAGTATATTTGGTTGTTGTATGGAAAACATATACAGGGTGATGCAAAATTCAAACCCATAGTATAAAAATTTTATTTGTTTTTCAAAAAATGAAGAAAGTGCGCCAATTAGCGAATGCGCTGTATGTAGTTCTGAACGGTACATGTCCTTGTTCCTCGGTTGTCATTGGTCAGCCATATTGTTAAGAGGCAATGAGACATATCATGGAATAAAATCGTTTATATAGTGTAAAATGAATAAAACAGTACCAAACATGATATGCACAAGATAACTTTTCTTCTACTGTAGGGGGCGCTGCTTGCAGTCAGAATATGAAGAGGGTACAGCTCTTCAATTTGAGCTTTATTTCATTAAAATATATTCAGAAGTTTCGGAGATATAGCCTCAAATATATAAAGTAGTTAGGAAGAATGCACAACAATATAATATATATAAAAATGACATATGTTATATTGTTGAGATGTTGCCTAACAACATATATATACCAATTAGTTGAGTTTAGAAGAAAAGTGAAGAAATTCGTGTTTGAAGACATACTTTTTCTACTTAGGATGAGTGTCACGTGGTCTCATCAATTCTGCAAGGGTTATATTGCTTCATGTATAACAACAGGTACTATCTTCATTTTTTAAAATTATTTGTTGCAATGTGTAGATTTTCTTACCATTTTATCATGTTTGCAATTCTTAGGTAGTATATTTGGTTCTTGTATGGAAAACATATACAGGGTGATGTAAAATTCAAACCCATAGTATAAAAATTTTATTTGTTTTTCAAAAAATGAAGAAAGTGCGCCAATTAGCGAATGCGCTGTATGTAGTTCTGAACGGTACATGTCCTTGTTCCTCGGTTTTCATTGGTCAGCCATATTGTTAAGAGGCAATGAGACATATCATGGAATGAAATCGTTTATATAGTGTAAAATGAATAAAACAGTACCAAACATAATATGCACAAGATAACTTTCCTTCTACAGTAGGGGGCGCTGCTTGCAGTCAGAATATGAAGAGGGTACAGCTCTTCAATTTGAGCTTTATTTCATTAAAATATATTCAGAAGTTTCAGAGATATAGCCTTAAATATACAGTAGTTAGGAAGAATGCACAACAATATAATATATAAAAAAATGACATATGTTATATTGTTGAAATGTTGCCTGACAACATATATATACCAATTAGTTTAGTTTAGAAGAAAAGTGAAGAAATTCGTGTTTGAAGACATACTTTTTCTACTTAGGATGAGTGTCACGTGGTCTCATCAATTCTGCAAGGGTTATATTGCTTCATGTATAACAACAGGTACTATCTTCATTTTTTAAAATTTTTTGTTATAATGTGTAGATTTTCTTACCATTTTATCATGTTTGCAATTCTTAGGTAGTATATTTGGTTGTTGTATGGAAAACATATACAGGGTGATGCAAAATTCAAACCCATAGTATAAAAATTTTATTTGTTTTTCAAAAAATGAAGAAAGTGCGCCAATTAGCGAATGCGCTGTATGTAGTTCTGAACGGTACATGTCCTTGTTCCTCGGTTGTCATTGGTCAGCCATATTGTTAAGAGGCAATGAGACATATCATGGAATAAAATCGTTTATATAGTGTAAAATGAATAAAACAGTACCAAACATGATATGCACAAGATAACTTTTCTTCTACTGTAGGGGGCGCTGCTTGCAGTCAGAATATGAAGAGGGTTTAGCTCTTCAATTTGAGCTTTATTTCATTAAAATATATTCAGAAGTTTCGGAGATATAGCCTCAAATATATAAAGTAGTTAGGAAGAATGCACAACAATATAATATATATAAAAATGACATATGTTATATTGTTGAGATGTTGCCTAACAACATATATATACCAATTAGTTGAGTTTAGAAGAAAAGTGAAGAAATTCGTGTTTGAAGACATACTTTTTCTACTTAGGATGAGTGTCACGTGGTCTCATCAATTCTGCAAGGGTTATATTGCTTCATGTATAACAACAGGTACTATCTTCATTTTTTAAAATTATTTGTTGCAATGTGTAGATTTTCTTACCATTTTATCATGTTTGCAATTCTTAGGTAGTATATTTGGTTCTTGTATGGAAAACATATACAGGGTGATGTAAAATTCAAACCCATAGTATAAAAATTTTATTTGTTTTTCAAAAAATGAAGAAAGTGCGCCAATTAGCGAATGCGCTGTATGTAGTTCTGAACGGTACATGTCCTTGTTCCTCGGTTTTCATTGGTCAGCCATATTGTTAAGAGGCAATGAGACATATCATGGAATGAAATCGTTTATATAGTGTAAAATGAATAAAACAGTACCAAACATGATATGCACAAGATAACTTTCCTTCTACAGTAGGGGGCGCTGCTTGCAGTCAGAATATGAAGAGGGTACAGCTCTTCAATTTGAGCTTTATTTCATTAAAATATATTCAGAAGTTTCGGAGATATAGCCTTAAATATACAGTAGTTAGGAAGAATGCACAACAATATAATATATATAAAAATGACATATGTTATATTGTTGAGATGTTGCCTAACAACATATATATACCAATTAGTTGAGTTTAGAAGAAAAAGTGAAGAAATTCGTGTTTGAAGACATACTTTTTCTACTTAGGATGAGTGTCACGTGGTCTCATCAATTCTGCAAGGGTTATATTGCTTCATGTATAACAACAGGTACTATCTTCATTTTTTAAAATTTTTTGTTATAATGTGTAGATTTTCTTACCATTTTATCATGTTTGCAATTCTTAGGTAGTATATTTGGTTGTTGTATGGAAAACATATACAGGGTGATGCAAAATTCAAACCCATAGTATAAAAATTTTATTTGTTTTTCAAAAAATGAAGAAAGTGCGCCAATTAGCGAATGCGCTGTATGTAGTTCTGAACGGTACATGTACTTATTCCTCGGTTGTCATTGGTCAGCCATATTGTTATGAAGCAATGAGACATATCGTGGAATAAAATCGTTTATATAGTGTAAAATGAATAAAACAGTACCAAACATGATATGCACAAGATAACTTTTCTTCTACTGCAGGGGGCGCTGCTTGCAGTCAGAATATGAAGAGGGTACAGCTCTTCAATTTGAGCTTTATTTCATTAAAATATATTCAGAAGTTTCGGAGATATAGCCTTAAATATACAGTAGTTAGGAAGAATGCACAACAATATAATATATATAAAAATGACATATGTTATATTGTTGAGATGTTGCCTAACAACATATATATACCAATTAGTAGAGTTTAGAAGAAAAGTGAAGAAATTCGTGTTTGAAGACATACTTTTTCTACTTAGGATGTGTGTCACGTGGTCTCATCAATTCTGCAAGGGTTATATTGCTTCATGTATAACAACAGGTACTATCTTCATTTTTTAAAATTATTTGTTGCAATGTGTAGATTTTCTTACCATTTTATCATGTTTGTAATTCTTAGGTAGTATATTTGGTTCTTGTATGGAAAACATATACAGGGTGATGCAAAATTCATACCCATAGTTTAAAAATTTTATTTGTTTTTCAAAAAATGAAGAAAGTGCGCCAATTAGCGAATGCGCTGTATGTAGTTCTGAACGGTACATGTCCTTGTTCCTCGGTTGTCATTGGTCAGCCATATTGTTAAGAGGCAATGAGACATATCATGGAATGAAATCGTTTATATAGTGTAAAATGAATAAAACAGTACCAAACATAATATGCACAAGATAACTTTCCTTCTACAGTAGGGGGCGCTGCTTGCAGTCAGAATATGAAGAGGGTACAGCTCTTCAATTTGAGCTTTATTTCATTAAAATATATTCAGAAGTTTCAGAGATATAGCCTTAAATATACAGTAGTTAGGAAGAATGCACAACAATATAATATATAAAAAAATGACATATGTTATATTGTTGAAATGTTGCCTGACAACATATATATACCAATTAGTTTAGTTTAGAAGAAAAGTGAAGAAATTCGTGTTTGAAGACATACTTTTTCTACTTAGGATGAGTGTCACGTGGTCTCATCAATTCTGCAAGGGTTATATTGCTTCATGTATAACAACAGGTACTATCTTCATTTTTTAAAATTTTTTGTTATAATGTGTAGATTTTCTTACCATTTTATCATGTTTGCAATTCTTAGGTAGTATATTTGGTTGTTGTATGGAAAACATATACAGGGTGATGCAAAATTCAAACCCATAGTATAAAAATTTTATTTGTTTTTCAAAAAATGAAGAAAGTGCGCCAATTAGCGAATGCGCTGTATGTAGTTCTGAACGGTACATGTCCTTGTTCCTCGGTTGTCATTGGTCAGCCATATTGTTAAGAGGCAATGAGACATATCATGGAATAAAATCGTTTATATAGTGTAAAATGAATAAAACAGTACCAAACATGATATGCACAAGATAACTTTTCTTCTACTGTAGGGGGCGCTGCTTGCAGTCAGAATATGAAGAGGGTACAGCTCTTCAATTTGAGCTTTATTTCATTAAAATATATTCAGAAGTTTCGGAGATATAGCCTCAAATATATAAAGTAGTTAGGAAGAATGCACAACAATATAATATATATAAAAATGACATATGTTATATTGTTGAGATGTTGCCTAACAACATATATATACCAATTAGTTGAGTTTAGAAGAAAAGTGAAGAAATTCGTGTTTGAAGACATACTTTTTCTACTTAGGATGAGTGTCACGTGGTCTCATCAATTCTGCAAGGGTTATATTGCTTCATGTATAACAACAGGTACTATCTTCATTTTTTAAAATTATTTGTTGCAATGTGTAGATTTTCTAACCATTTTATCATGTTTGCAATTCTTAGGTAGTATATTTGGTTCTTGTATGGAAAACATATACAGGGTGATGTAAAATTCAAACCCATAGTATAAAAATTTTATTTGTTTTTCAAAAAATGAAGAAAGTGCGCCAATTAGCGAATGCGCTGTATGTAGTTCTGAACGGTACATGTCCTTGTTCCTCGGTTTTCATTGGTCAGCCATATTGTTAAGATGCAATGAGACATATCATGGAATGAAATCGTTTATATAGTGTAAAATGAATAAAACAGTACCAAACATAATATGCACAAGATAACTTTCCTTCTACAGTAGGGGCGCTGCTTGCAGTCAGAATATGAAGAGGGTACAGCTCTTCAATTTGAGCTTTATTTCATTAAAATATATTCAGAAGTTTCAGAGATATAGCCTTAAATATACAGTAGTTAGGAAGAATGCACAACAATATAATATATAAAAAAATGACATATGTTATATTGTTGAAATGTTGCCTGACAACATATATATACCAATTAGTTTAGTTTAGAAGAAAAGTGAAGAAATTCGTGTTTGAAGACATACTTTTTCTACTTAGGATGAGTGTCACGTGGTCTCATCAATTCTGCAAGGGTTATATTGCTTCATGTATAACAACAGGTACTATCTTCATTTTTAAAATTTTTTGTTATAATGTGTAGATTTTCTTACCATTTTATCATGTTTGCAATTCTTAGGTAGTATATTTGGTTGTTGTATGGAAAACATATACAGGGTTGATGCAAAATTCAAACCCATAGTATAAAAATTTTATTTGTTTTTCAAAAAATGAAGAAAGTGCGCCAATTAGCGAATGCGCTGTATGTAGTTCTGAACGGTACATGTCCTTGTTCCTCGGTTGTCATTGGTCAGCCATATGTTAAGAGGCAATGAGACATATCATGAATAAAATCGTTTATATAGTGTAAAATGAATAAAACAGTACCAAACATGATATGCACAAGATAACTTTTCTTCTACTGTAGGGGGCGCTGCTTGCAGTCAGAATATGAAGAGGGTTTAGCTCTTCAATTTGAGCTTTATTTCATTAAAATATATTCAGAAGTTTCGGAGATATAGCCTTAAATATACAGTAGTTAGGAAGAATGCACAACAATATAATATATATAAAAATGACATATGTTATATTGTTGAGATGTTGCCTAACAACATATATATACCAATTAGTTGAGTTTAGAAGAAAAGTGAAGAAATTCGTGTTTGAAGACATACTTTTTCTACTTAGGATGAGTGTCACGTGGTCTCATCAATTCTGCAAGGGTTATATTGCTTCATGTATAACAACAGGTACTATCTTCATTTTTTAAAATTATTTGTTGCAATGTGTAGATTTTCTTACCATTTTATCATGTTTGCAATTCTTAGGTAGTATATTTGGTTCTTGTATGGAAAACATATACAGGGTGATGTAAAATTCAAACCCATAGTATAAAAATTTTATTTGTTTTTCAAAAAATGAAGAAAGTGCGCCAATTAGCGAATGCGCTGTATGTAGTTCTGAACGGTACATGTCCTTGTTCCTCGGTTTTCATTGGTCAGCCATATTGTTAAGAGGCAATGAGACATATCATGGAATGAAATCGTTTATATAGTGTAAAATGAATAAAACAGTACCAAACATGATATGCACAAGATAACTTTCCTTCTACAGTAGGGGGCGCTGCTTGCAGTCAGAATATGAAGAGGGTACAGCTCTTCAATTTGAGCTTTATTTCATTAAAATATATTCAGAAGTTTCGGAGATATAGCCTTAAATATACAGTAGTTAGGAAGAATGCACAACAATATAATATATATAAAAATGACATATGTTATATTGTTGAGATGTTGCCTAACAACATATATATACCAATTAGTTGAGTTTAGAAGAAAAAGTGAAGAAATTCGTGTTTGAAGACATACTTTTTCTACTTAGGATGAGTGTCACGTGGTCTCATCAATTCTGCAAGGGTTATATTGCTTCATGTATAACAACAGGTACTATCTTCATTTTTTAAAATTTTTTGTTATAATGTGTAGATTTTCTTACCATTTTATCATGTTTGCAATTCTTAGGTAGTATATTTGGTTGTTGTATGGAAAACATATACAGGGTGATGCAAAATTCAAACCCATAGTATAAAAATTTTATTTGTTTTTCAAAAAATGAAGAAAGTGCGCCAATTAGCGAATGCGCTGTATGTAGTTCTGAACGGTACATGTACTTATTCCTCGGTTGTCATTGGTCAGCCATATTGTTATGAAGCAATGAGACATATCGTGGAATAAAATCGTTTATATAGTGTAAAATGAATAAAACAGTACCAAACATGATATGCACAAGATAACTTTTCTTCTACTGCAGGGGGCGCTGCTTGCAGTCAGAATATGAAGAGGGTACAGCTCTTCAATTTGAGCTTTATTTCATTAAAATATATTCAGAAGTTTCAGAGATATAGCCTTAAATATACAGTAGTTAGGAAGAATGCACAACAATATAATATATAAAAAAATGACATATGTTATATTGTTGAAATGTTGCCTGACAACATATATATACCAATTAGTTTAGTTTAGAAGAAAAGTGAAGAAATTCGTGTTTGAAGACATACTTTTTCTACTTAGGATGAGTGTCACGTGGTCTCATCAATTCTGCAAGGGTTATATTGCTTCATGTATAACAACAGGTACTATCTTCATTTTTTAAAATTTTTTGTTATAATGTGTAGATTTTCTTACCATTTTATCATGTTTGCAATTCTTAGGTAGTATATTTGGTTGTTGTATGGAAAACATATACAGGGTGATGCAAAATTCAAACCCATAGTATAAAAATTTTATTTGTTTTTCAAAAAATGAAGAAAGTGCGCCAATTAGCGAATGCGCTGTATGTAGTTCTGAACGGTACATGTCCTTGTTCCTCGGTTGTCATTGGTCAGCCATATTGTTAAGAGGCAATGAGACATATCATGGAATAAAATCGTTTATATAGTGTAAAATGAATAAAACAGTACCAAACATGATATGCACAAGATAACTTTTCTTCTACTGTAGGGGGCGCTGCTTGCAGTCAGAATATGAAGAGGGTACAGCTCTTCAATTTGAGCTTTATTTCATTAAAATATATTCAGAAGTTTCGGAGATATAGCCTTAAATATACAGTAGTTAGGAAGAATGCACAACAATATAATATATATAAAAATGACATATGTTATATTGTTGAGATGTTGCCTAACAACATATATATACCAATTAGTTGAGTTTAGAAGAAAAGTGAAGAAATTCGTGTTTGAAGACATACTTTTTCTACTTAGGATGAGTGTCACGTGGTCTCATCAATTCTGCAAGGGTTATATTGCTTCATGTATAACAACAGGTACTATCTTCATTTTTTAAAATTTTTTGTTATAATGTGTAGATTTTCTTACCATTTTATCATGTTTGCAATTCTTAGGTAGTATATTTGGTTGTTGTATGGAAAACATATACAGGGTGATGCAAAATTCAAACCCATAGTATAAAAATTTTATTTGTTTTTCAAAAAATGAAGAAAGTGCGCCAATTAGCGAATGCGCTGTATGTAGTTCTGAACGGTACATGTCCTTGTTCCTCGGTTGTCATTGGTCAGCCATATTGTTAAGAGGCAATGAGACATATCATGGAATAAAATCGTTTATATAGTGTAAAATGAATAAAACAGTACCAAACATGATATGCACAAGATAACTTTTCTTCTACTGTAGGGGGCGCTGCTTGCAGTCAGAATATGAAGAGGGTTTAGCTCTTCAATTTGAGCTTTATTTCATTAAAATATATTCAGAAGTTTCGGAGATATAGCCTCAAATATATAAAGTAGTTAGGAAGAATGCACAACAATATAATATATATAAAAATGACATATGTTATATTGTTGAGATGTTGCCTAACAACATATATATACCAATTAGTTGAGTTTAGAAGAAAAGTGAAGAAATTCGTGTTTGAAGACATACTTTTTCTACTTAGGATGAGTGTCACGTGGTCTCATCAATTCTGCAAGGGTTATATTGCTTCATGTATAACAACAGGTACTATCTTCATTTTTTAAAATTATTTGTTGCAATGTGTAGATTTTCTTACCATTTTATCATGTTTGCAATTCTTAGGTAGTATATTTGGTTCTTGTATGGAAAACATATACAGGGTGATGTAAAATTCAAACCCATAGTATAAAAATTTTATTTGTTTTTCAAAAAATGAAGAAAGTGCGCCAATTAGCGAATGCGCTGTATGTAGTTCTGAACGGTACATGTCCTTGTTCCTCGGTTTTCATTGGTCAGCCATATTGTTAAGAGGCAATGAGACATATCATGGAATGAAATCGTTTATATAGTGTAAAATGAATAAAACAGTACCAAACATGATATGCACAAGATAACTTTCCTTCTACAGTAGGGGGCGCTGCTTGCAGTCAGAATATGAAGAGGGTACAGCTCTTCAATTTGAGCTTTATTTCATTAAAATATATTCAGAAGTTTCGGAGATATAGCCTTAAATATACAGTAGTTAGGAAGAATGCACAACAATATAATATATATAAAAATGACATATGTTATATTGTTGAGATGTTGCCTAACAACATATATATACCAATTAGTTGAGTTTAGAAGAAAAAGTGAAGAAATTCGTGTTTGAAGACATACTTTTTCTACTTAGGATGAGTGTCACGTGGTCTCATCAATTCTGCAAGGGTTATATTGCTTCATGTATAACAACAGGTACTATCTTCATTTTTTAAAATTTTTTGTTATAATGTGTAGATTTTCTTACCATTTTATCATGTTTGCAATTCTTAGGTAGTATATTTGGTTGTTGTATGGAAAACATATACAGGGTGATGCAAAATTCAAACCCATAGTATAAAAATTTTATTTGTTTTTCAAAAAATGAAGAAAGTGCGCCAATTAGCGAATGCGCTGTATGTAGTTCTGAACGGTACATGTACTTATTCCTCGGTTGTCATTGGTCAGCCATATTGTTATGAAGCAATGAGACATATCGTGGAACAAAATCGTTTATATAGTGTAAAATGAATAAAACAGTACCAAACATGATATGCACAAGATAACTTTTCTTCTACTGTAGGGGGCGCTGCTTGCAGTCAGAATATGAAGAGGGTACAGCTCTTCAATTTGAGCTTTATTTCATTAAAATATATTCAGAAGTTTCGGAGATATAGCCCTAAATATACAGTAGTTAGGAAGAATGCACAACAATATAATATATATAAAAATGACATATGTTATATTGTTGAGATGTTGCCTAACAACATATATATACCAATTAGTAGAGTTTAGAAGAAAAGTGAAGAAATTCGTGTTTGAAGACATACTTTTTCTACTTAGGATGAGTGTCACGTGGTCTCATCAATTCTGCAAGGGTTATATTGCTTCATGTATAACAACAGGTACTATCTTCATTTTTTAAAATTATTTGTTGCAATGTGTAGATTTTCTTACCATTTTATCATGTTTGTAATTCTTAGGTAGTATATTTGGTTCTTGTATGGAAAACATATACATGGTGATGCAAAATTCATACCCAGAGTTTAAAAATTTTATTTGTTTTTCAAAAAATGAAGAAAGTGCGCCAATTAGCGAATGCGCTGTATGTAGTTCTGAACGGTACATGTCCTTGTTCCTCGGTTGTCATTGGTCAGCCATATTGTTAAGAGGCAATGAGACATATCATGGAATGAAATCGTTTATATAGTGTAAAATGAATAAAACAGTACCAAACATAATATGCACAAGATAACTTTCCTTCTACAGTAGGAGGCGCTGCTTGCAGTCAGAATATGAAGAGGGTACAGCTCTTCAATTTGAGCTTTATTTCATTAAAATATATTCAGAAGTTTCAGAGATATAGCCTTAAATATACAGTAGTTAGGAAGAATGCACAACAATATAATATATAAAAAAATGACATATGTTATATTGTTGAAATGTTGCCTGACAACATATATATACCAATTAGTTTAGTTTAGAAGAAAAGTGAAGAAATTCGTGTTTGAAGACATACTTTTTCTACTTAGGATGAGTGTCACGTGGTCTCATCAATTCTGCAAGGGTTATATTGCTTCATGTATAACAACAGGTACTATCTTCATTTTTTAAAATTTTTTGTTATAATGTGTAGATTTTCTTACCATTTTATCATGTTTGCAATTCTTAGGTAGTATATTTGGTTGTTGTATGGAAAACATATACAGGGTGATGCAAAATTCAAACCCATAGTATAAAAATTTTATTTGTTTTTCAAAAAATGAAGAAAGTGCGCCAATTAGCGAATGCGCTGTATGTAGTTCTGAACGGTACATGTCCTTGTTCCTCGGTTGTCATTGGTCAGCCATATTGTTAAGAGGCAATGAGACATATCATGGAATAAAATCGTTTATATAGTGTAAAATGAATAAAACAGTACCAAACATGATATGCACAAGATAACTTTTCTTCTACTGTAGGGGGCGCTGCTTGCAGTCAGAATATGAAGAGGGTACAGCTCTTCAATTTGAGCTTTATTTCATTAAAATATATTCAGAAGTTTCGGAGATATAGCCTTAAATATACAGTAGTTAGGAAGAATGCACAACAATATAATATATATAAAAATGACATATGTTATATTGTTGAGATGTTGCCTAACAACATATATATACCAATTAGTTGAGTTTAGAAGAAAAGTGAAGAAATTCGTGTTTGAAGACATACTTTTTCTACTTAAGATGAGTGTCACGTGGTCTCATCAATTCTGCAAGGGTTATATTGCTTCATGTATAACAACAGGTACTATCTTCATTTTTTAAAATTATTTGTTGCAATGTGTAGATTTTCTTACCATTTTATCATGTTTGTAATTCTTAGGTAGTATATTTGGTTCTTGTATGGAAAACATATACAGGGTGATGCAAAATTCATACCCATAGTTTAAAAATTTTATTTGTTTTTCAAAAAATGAAGAAAGTGCGCCAATTAGCGAATGCGCTGTATGTAGTTCTGAACGGTACATGTCCTTGTTCCTCGGTTGTCATTGGTCAGCCATATTGTTAAGAGGCAATGAGACATATCATGGAATGAAATCGTTTATATAGTGTAAAATGAATAAAACAGTACCAAACATGATATGCACAAGATAACTTTCCTTCTACAGTAGGGGGCGCTGCTTGCAGTCAGAATATGAAGAGGGTACAGCTCTTCAATTTGAGCTTTATTTCATTAAAATATATTCAGAAGTTTCAGAGATATAGCCTTAAATATACAGTAGTTAGGAAGAATGCACAACAATATAATATATAAAAAAATGACATATGTTATATTGTTGAAATGTTGCCTGACAACATATATATACCAATTAGTTGAGTTTAGAAGAAAAGTGAAGAAATTCGTGTTTGAAGACATACTTTTTCTACTTAGGATGAGTGTCACGTGGTCTCATCAATTCTGCAAGGGTTATATTGCTTCATGTATAACAACAGGTACTATCTTCATTTTTTAAAATTTTTTGTTATAATGTGTAGATTTTCTTACCATTTTATCATGTTTGCAATTCTTAGGTAGTATATTTGGTTGTTGTATGGAAAACATATACAGGGTGATGCAAAATTCAAACCCATAGTATAAAAATTTTATTTGTTTTTCAAAAAATGAAGAAAGTGCGCCAATTAGCGAATGCGCTGTATGTAGTTCTGAACGGTACATGTACTTATTCCTCGGTTGTCATTGGTCAGCCATATTGTTATGAAGCAATGAGACATATCGTGGAATAAAATCGTTTATATAGTGTAAAATGAATAAAACAGTACCAAACATGATATGCACAAGATAACTTTTCTTCTACTGTAGGGGGCGCTGCTTGCAGTCAGAATATTAAGAGGGTACAGCTCTTCAATTTGAGCTTTATTTCATTAAAATATATTCAGAAGTTTCGGAGATATAGCCTTAAATATACAGTAGTTAGGAAGAATGCACAACAATATAATATATATAAAAATGACATATGTTATATTGTTGAGATGTTGCCTAACAACATATATATACCAATTAGTTGAGTTTAGAAGAAAAGTGAAGAAATTCGTGTTTGAAGACATACTTTTTCTACTTAGGATGAGTGTCACGTGGTCTCATCAATTCTGCAAGGGTTATATTGCTTCATGTATAACAAGAGGTACTATCTTCATTTTTTAAAATTATTTGTTGCAATGTGTAGATTTTCTTACCATTTTATCATGTTTGTAATTCTTAGGTAGTATATTTGGTTCTTGTATGGAAAACATATACATGGTGATGCAAAATTCATACCCAGAGTTTAAAAATTTTATTTGTTTTTCAAAAAATGAAGAAAGTGCGCCAATTAGCGAATGCGCTGTATGTAGTTCTGAACGGTACATGTCCTTGTTCCTCGGTTGTCATTGGTCAGCCATATTGTTAAGAGGCAATGAGACATATCATGGAATGAAATCGTTTATATAGTGTAAAATGAATAAAACAGTACCAAACATAATATGCACAAGATAACTTTCCTTCTACAGTAGGGGGCGCTGCTTGCAGTCAGAATATGAAGAGGGTACAGCTCTTCAATTTGAGCTTTATTTCATTAAAATATATTCAGAAGTTTCAGAGATATAGCCTTAAATATACAGTAGTTAGGAAGAATGCACAACAATATAATATATAAAAAAATGACATATGTTATATTGTTGAAATGTTGCCTGACAACATATATATACCAATTAGTTTAGTTTAGAAGAAAAGTGAAGAAATTCGTGTTTGAAGACATACTTTTTCTACTTAGGATGAGTGTCACGTGGTCTCATCAATTCTGCAAGGGTTATATTGCTTCATGTATAACAACAGGTACTATCTTCATTTTTTAAAATTTTTTGTTATAATGTGTAGATTTTCTTACCATTTTATCATGTTTGCAATTCTTAGGTAGTATATTTGGTTGTTGTATGGAAAACATATACAGGGTGATGCAAAATTCAAACCCATAGTATAAAAATTTTATTTGTTTTTCAAAAAATGAAGAAAGTGCGCCAATTAGCGAATGCGCTGTATGTAGTTCTGAACGGTACATGTCCTTGTTCCTCGGTTGTCATTGGTCAGCCATATTGTTAAGAGGCAATGAGACATATCATGGAATAAAATCGTTTATATAGTGTAAAATGAATAAAACAGTACCAAACATGATATGCACAAGATAACTTTTCTTCTACTGTAGGGGGCGCTGCTTGCAGTCAGAATATGAAGAGGGTACAGCTCTTCAATTTGAGCTTTATTTCATTAAAATATATTCAGAAGTTTCGGAGATATAGCCTTAAATATACAGTAGTTAGGAAGAATGCACAACAATATAATATATATAAAAATGACATATGTTATATTGTTGAGATGTTGCCTAACAACATATATATACCAATTAGTTGAGTTTAGAAGAAAAGTGAAGAAATTCGTGTTTGAAGACATACTTTTTCTACTTAGGATGAGTGTCACGTGGTCTCATCAATTCTGCAAGGGTTATATTGCTTCATGTATAACAACAGGTACTATCTTCATTTTTTAAAATTATTTGTTGCAATGTGTAGATTTTCTTACCATTTTATCATGTTTGTAATTCTTAGGTAGTATATTTGGTTCTTGTATGGAAAACATATACAGGGTGATGCAAAATTCATACCCATAGTTTAAAAATTTTATTTGTTTTTCAAAAAATGAAGAAAGTGCGCCAATTAGCGAATGCGCTGTATGTAGTTCTGAACGGTACATGTCCTTGTTCCTCGGTTGTCATTGGTCAGCCATATTGTTAAGAGGCAATGAGACATATCATGGAATGAAATCGTTTATATAGTGTAAAATGAATAAAACAGTACCAAACATGATATGCACAAGATAACTTTCCTTCTACAGTAGGGGGCGCTGCTTGCAGTCAGAATATGAAGAGGGTACAGCTCTTCAATTTGAGCTTTATTTCATTAAAATATATTCAGAAGTTTCAGAGATATAGCCTTAAATATACAGTAGTTAGGAAGAATGCACAACAATATAATATATAAAAAAATGACATATGTTATATTGTTGAAATGTTGCCTGACAACATATATATACCAATTAGTTGAGTTTAGAAGAAAAGTGAAGAAATTCGTGTTTGAAGACATACTTTTTCTACTTAGGATGAGTGTCACGTGGTCTCATCAATTCTGCAAGGGTTATATTGCTTCATGTATAACAACAGGTACTATCTTCATTTTTTAAAATTTTTTGTTATAATGTGTAGATTTTCTTACCATTTTATCATGTTTGCAATTCTTAGGTAGTATATTTGGTTGTTGTATGGAAAACATATACAGGGTGATGCAAAATTCAAACCCATAGTATAAAAATTTTATTTGTTTTTCAAAAAATGAAGAAAGTGCGCCAATTAGCGAATGCGCTGTATGTAGTTCTGAACGGTACATGTACTTATTCCTCGGTTGTCATTGGTCAGCCATATTGTTATGAAGCAATGAGACATATCGTGGAATAAAATCGTTTATATAGTGTAAAATGAATAAAACAGTACCAAACATGATATGCACAAGATAACTTTTCTTCTACTGTAGGGGGCGCTGCTTGCAGTCAGAATATTAAGAGGGTACAGCTCTTCAATTTGAGCTTTATTTCATTAAAATATATTCAGAAGTTTCGGAGATATAGCCTTAAATATACAGTAGTTAGGAAGAATGCACAACAATATAATATATATAAAAATGACATATGTTATATTGTTGAGATGTTGCCTAACAACATATATATACCAATTAGTTGAGTTTAGAAGAAAAGTGAAGAAATTCGTGTTTGAAGACATACTTTTTCTACTTAGGATGAGTGTCACGTGGTCTCATCAATTCTGCAAGGGTTATATTGCTTCATGTATAACAAGAGGTACTATCTTCATTTTTTAAAATTATTTGTTGCAATGTGTAGATTTTCTTACCATTTTATCATGTTTGTAATTCTTAGGTAGTATATTTGGTTCTTGTATGGAAAACATATACATGGTGATGCAAAATTCATACCCAGAGTTTAAAAATTTTATTTGTTTTTCAAAAAATGAAGAAAGTGCGCCAATTAGCGAATGCGCTGTATGTAGTTCTGAACGGTACATGTCCTTGTTCCTCGGTTGTCATTGGTCAGCCATATTGTTAAGAGGCAATGAGACATATCATGGAATGAAATCGTTTATATAGTGTAAAATGAATAAAACAGTACCAAACATAATATGCACAAGATAACTTTCCTTCTACAGTAGGGGGCGCTGCTTGCAGCCAGAATATGAAGAGGGTACAGCTCTTCAATTTGAGCTTTATTTCATTAAAATATATTCAGAAGTTTCAGAGATATAGCCTTAAATATACAGTAGTTAGGAAGAATGCACAACAATATAATATATAAAAAAATGACATATGTTATATTGTTGAAATGTTGCCTGACAACATATATATACCAATTAGTTTAGTTTAGAAGAAAAGTGAAGAAATTCGTGTTTGAAGACATACTTTTTCTACTTAGGATGAGTGTCACGTGGTCTCATCAATTCTGCAAGGGTTATATTGCTTCATGTATAACAACAGGTACTATCTTCATTTTTTAAAATTTTTTGTTATAATGTGTAGATTTTCTTACCATTTTATCATGTTTGCAATTCTTAGGTAGTATATTTGGTTGTTGTATGGAAAACATATACAGGGTGATGCAAAATTCAAACCCATAGTATAAAAATTTTATTTGTTTTTCAAAAAATGAAGAAAGTGCGCCAATTAGCGAATGCGCTGTATGTAGTTCTGAACGGTACATGTCCTTGTTCCTCGGTTGTCATTGGTCAGCCATATTGTTAAGAGGCAATGAGACATATCATGGAATAAAATCGTTTATATAGTGTAAAATGAATAAAACAGTACCAAACATGATATGCACAAGATAACTTTTCTTCTACTGTAGGGGGCGCTGCTTGCAGTCAGAATATGAAGAGGGTACAGCTCTTCAATTTGAGCTTTATTTCATTAAAATATATTCAGAAGTTTCGGAGATATAGCCTTAAATATACAGTAGTTAGGAAGAATGCACAACAATATAATATATATAAAAATGACATATGTTATATTGTTGAGATGTTGCCTAACAACATATATATACCAATTAGTTGAGTTTAGAAGAAAAGTGAAGAAATTCGTGTTTGAAGACATACTTTTTCTACTTAGGATGAGTGTCACGTGGTCTCATCAATTCTGCAAGGGTTATATTGCTTCATGTATAACAACAGGTACTATCTTCATTTTTTAAAATTATTTGTTGCAATGTGTAGATTTTCTTACCATTTTATCATGTTTGTAATTCTTAGGTAGTATATTTGGTTCTTGTATGGAAAACATATACAGGGTGATGCAAAATTCATACCCATAGTTTAAAAATTTTATTTGTTTTTCAAAAAATGAAGAAAGTGCGCCAATTAGCGAATGCGCTGTATGTAGTTCTGAACGGTACATGTCCTTGTTCCTCGGTTGTCATTGGTCAGCCATATTGTTAAGAGGCAATGAGACATATCATGGAATGAAATCGTTTATATAGTGTAAAATGAATAAAACAGTACCAAACATGATATGCACAAGATAACTTTCCTTCTACAGTAGGGGGCGCTGCTTGCAGTCAGAATATGAAGAGGGTACAGCTCTTCAATTTGAGCTTTATTTCATTAAAATATATTCAGAAGTTTCAGAGATATAGCCTTAAATATACAGTAGTTAGGAAGAATGCACAACAATATAATATATAAAAAAATGACATATGTTATATTGTTGAAATGTTGCCTGACAACATATATATACCAATTAGTTTAGTTTAGAAGAAAAGTGAAGAAATTCGTGTTTGAAGACATACTTTTTCTACTTAGGATGAGTGTCACGTGGTCTCATCAATTCTGCAAGGGTTATATTGCTTCATGTATAACAACAGGTACTATCTTCATTTTTTAAAATTATTTGTTGCAATGTGTAGATTTTCTTACCATTTTATCATGTTTGCAATTCTTAGGTAGTATATTTGGTTCTTGTATGGAAAACATATACAGGGTGATGTAAAATTCAAACCCATAGTATAAAAATTTTATTTGTTTTTCAAAAAATGAAGAAAGTGCGCCAATTAGCGAATGCGCTGTATGTAGTTCTGAACGGTACATGTCCTTGTTCCTCGGTTTTCATTGGTCAGCCATATTGTTAAGAGGCAATGAGACATATCATGGAATGAAATCGTTTATATAGTGTAAAATGAATAAAACAGTACCAAACATGATATGCACAAGATAACTTTCCTTCTACAGTAGGGGCGCTGCTTGCAGTCAGAATATGAAGAGGGTACAGCTCTTCAATTTGAGCTTTATTTCATTAAAATATATTCAGAAGTTTCGGAGATATAGCCTTAAATATACAGTAGTTAGGAAGAATGCACAACAATATAATATATATAAAAATGACATATGTTATATTGTTGAGATGTTGCCTAACAACATATATATACCAATTAGTTGAGTTTAGAAGAAAAAGTGAAGAAATTCGTGTTTGAAGACATACTTTTTCTACTTAGGATGAGTGTCACGTGGTCTCATCAATTCTGCAAGGGTTATATTGCTTCATGTATAACAACAGGTACTATCTTCATTTTTTAAAATTTTTTGTTATAATGTGTAGATTTTCTTACCATTTTATCATGTTTGCAATTCTTAGGTAGTATATTTGGTTGTTGTATGGAAAACATATACAGGGTGATGCAAAATTCAAACCCATAGTATAAAAATTTTATTTGTTTTTCAAAAAATGAAGAAAGTGCGCCAATTAGCGAATGCGCTGTATGTAGTTCTGAACGGTACATGTACTTATTCCTCGGTTGTCATTGGTCAGCCATATTGTTATGAAGCAATGAGACATATCGTGGAATAAAATCGTTTATATAGTGTAAAATGAATAAAACAGTACCAAACATGATATGCACAAGATAACTTTTCTTCTACTGTAGGGGGCGCTGCTTGCAGTCAGAATATGAAGAGGGTACAGCTCTTCAATTTGAGCTTTATTTCATTAAAATATATTCAGAAGTTTCGGAGATATAGCCTTAAATATACAGTAGTTAGGAAGAATGCACAACAATATAATATATATAAAAATGACATATGTTATATTGTTGAGATGTTGCCTAACAACATATATATACCAATTAGTAGAGTTTAGAAGAAAAGTGAAGAAATTCGTGTTTGAAGACATACTTTTTCTACTTAGGATGAGTGTCACGTGGTCTCATCAATTCTGCAAGGGTTATATTGCTTCATGTATAACAACAGGTACTATCTTCATTTTTTAAAATTATTTGTTGCAATGTGTAGATTTTCTTACCATTTTATCATGTTTGTAATTCTTAGGTAGTATATTTGGTTCTTGTATGGAAAACATATACATGGTGATGCAAAATTCATACCCAGAGTTTAAAAATTTTATTTGTTTTTCAAAAAATGAAGAAAGTGCGCCAATTAGCGAATGCGCTGTATGTAGTTCTGAACGGTACATGTCCTTGTTCCTCGGTTGTCATTGGTCAGCCATATTGTTAAGAGGCAATGAGACATATCATGGAATGAAATCGTTTATATAGTGTAAAATGAATAAAACAGTACCAAACATAATATGCACAAGATAACTTTCCTTCTACAGTAGGGGGCGCTGCTTGCAGTCAGAATATGAAGAGGGTACAGCTCTTCAATTTGAGCTTTATTTCATTAAAATATATTCAGAAGTTTCAGAGATATAGCCTTAAATATACAGTAGTTAGGAAGAATGCACAACAATATAATATATAAAAAAATGACATATGTTATATTGTTGAAATGTTGCCTGACAACATATATATACCAATTAGTTTAGTTTAGAAGAAAAGTGAAGAAATTCGTGTTTGAAGACATACTTTTTCTACTTAGGATGAGTGTCACGTGGTCTCATCAATTCTGCAAGGGTTATATTGCTTCATGTATAACAACAGGTACTATCTTCATTTTTTAAAATTTTTTGTTATAATGTGTAGATTTTCTTACCATTTTATCATGTTTGCAATTCTTAGGTAGTATATTTGGTTGTTGTATGGAAAACATATACAGGGTGATGCAAAATTCAAACCCATAGTATAAAAATTTTATTTGTTTTTCAAAAAATGAAGAAAGTGCGCCAATTAGCGAATGCGCTGTATGTAGTTCTGAACGGTACATGTCCTTGTTCCTCGGTTGTCATTGGTCAGCCATATTGTTAAGAGGCAATGAGACATATCATGGAATAAAATCGTTTATATAGTGTAAAATGAATAAAACAGTACCAAACATGATATGCACAAGATAACTTTTCTTCTACTGTAGGGGGCGCTGCTTGCAGTCAGAATATGAAGAGGGTACAGCTCTTCAATTTGAGCTTTATTTCATTAAAATATATTCAGAAGTTTCGGAGATATAGCCTTAAATATACAGTAGTTAGAAAGAATGCACAACAATATAATATATATAAAAATGACATATGTTATATTGTTGAGATGTTGCCTAACAACATATATATACCAATTAGTAGAGTTTAGAAGAAAAGTGAAGAAATTCGTGTTTGAAGACATACTTTTTCTACTTAGGATGAGTGTCACGTGGTCTCATCAATTCTGCAAGGGTTATATTGCTTCATGTATAACAACAGGTACTATCTTCATTTTTTAAAATTATTTGTTGCAATGTGTAGATTTTCTTACCATTTTATCATGTTTGTAATTCTTAGGTAGTATATTTGGTTCTTGTATGGAAAACATATACATGGTGATGCAAAATTCATACCCAGAGTTTAAAAATTTTATTTGTTTTTCAAAAAATGAAGGAAGTGCGCCAATTAGCGAATGCGCTGTATGTAGTTCTGAACGGTACATGTCCTTGTTCCTCGGTTGTCATTGGTCAGCCATATTGTTAAGAGGCAATGAGACATATCATGGAATGAAATCGTTTATATAGTGTAAAATGAATAAAACAGTACCAAACATAATATGCACAAGATAACTTTCCTTCTACAGTAGGGGGCGCTGCTTGCAGTCAGAATATGAAGAGGGTACAGCTCTTCAATTTGAGCTTTATTTCATTAAAATATATTCAGAAGTTTCAGAGATATAGCCTTAAATATACAGTAGTTAGGAAGAATGCACAACAATATAATATATAAAAAAATGACATATGTTATATTGTTGAAATGTTGCCTGACAACATATATATACCAATTAGTTTAGTTTAGAAGAAAAGTGAAGAAATTCGTGTTTGAAGACATACTTTTTCTACTTAGGATGAGTGTCACGTGGTCTCATCAATTCTGCAAGGGTTATATTGCTTCATGTATAACAACAGGTACTATCTTCATTTTTTAAAATTTTTTGTTATAATGTGTAGATTTTCTTACCATTTTATCATGTTTGCAATTCTTAGGTAGTATATTTGGTTGTTGTATGGAAAACATATACAGGGTGATGCAAAATTCAAACCCATAGTATAAAAATTTTATTTGTTTTTCAAAAAATGAAGAAAGTGCGCCAATTAGCGAATGCGCTGTATGTAGTTCTGAACGGTACATGTCCTTGTTCCTCGGTTGTCATTGGTCAGCCATATTGTTAAGAGGCAATGAGACATATCATGGAATAAAATCGTTTATATAGTGTAAAATGAATAAAACAGTACCAAACATGATATGCACAAGATAACTTTTCTTCTACTGTAGGGGGCGCTGCTTGCAGTCAGAATATGAAGAGGGTACAGCTCTTCAATTTGAGCTTTATTTCATTAAAATATATTCAGAAGTTTCGGAGATATAGCCTTAAATATACAGTAGTTAGAAAGAATGCACAACAATATAATATATATAAAAATGACATATGTTATATTGTTGAGATGTTGCCTAACAACATATATATACCAATTAGTAGAGTTTAGAAGAAAAGTGAAGAAATTCGTGTTTGAAGACATACTTTTTCTACTTAGGATGAGTGTCACGTGGTCTCATCAATTCTGCAAGGGTTATATTGCTTCATGTATAACAACAGGTACTATCTTCATTTTTTAAAATTATTTGTTGCAATGTGTAGATTTTCTTACCATTTTATCATGTTTGTAATTCTTAGGTAGTATATTTGGTTCTTGTATGGAAAACATATACATGGTGATGCAAAATTCATACCCAGAGTTTAAAAATTTTATTTGTTTTTCAAAAAATGAAGAAAGTGCGCCAATTAGCGAATGCGCTGTATGTAGTTCTGAACGGTACATGTCCTTGTTCCTCGGTTGTCATTGGTCAGCCATATTGTTAAGAGGCAATGAGACATATCATGGAATGAAATCGTTTATATAGTGTAAAATGAATAAAACAGTACCAAACATAATATGCACAAGATAACTTTCCTTCTACAGTAGGGGGCGCTGCTTGCAGTCAGAATATGAAGAGGGTACAGCTCTTCAATTTGAGCTTTATTTCATTAAAATATATTCAGAAGTTTCAGAGATATAGCCTTAAATATACAGTAGTTAGGAAGAATGCACAACAATATAATATATAAAAAAATGACATATGTTATATTGTTGAAATGTTGCCTGACAACATATATATACCAATTAGTTGAGTTTAGAAGAAAAGTGAAGAAATTCGTGTTTGAAGACATACTTTTTCTACTTAGGATGAGTGTCACGTGGTCTCATCAATTCTGCAAGGGTTATATTGCTTCATGTATAACAACAGGTACTATCTTCATTTTTTAAAATTTTTTGTTATAATGTGTAGATTTTCTTACCATTTTATCATGTTTGCAATTCTTAGGTAGTATATTTGGTTGTTGTATGGAAAACATATACAGGGTGGTGCAAAATTCAAACCCATAGTATAAAAATTTTATTTGTTTTTCAAAAAATGAAGAAAGTGCGCCAATTAGCGAATGCGCTGTATGTAGTTCTGAACGGTACATGTCCTTGTTCCTCGGTTTTCATTGGTCAGCCATATTGTTAAGAGGCAATGAGACATATCATGGAATGAAATCGTTTATATAGTGTAAAATGAATAAAACAGTACCAAACATGATATGCACAAGATAACTTTTCTTCTACTGTAGGGGGCGCTGCTTGCAGTCAGAATATGAAGAGGGTACAGCTCTTCAATTTGAGCTTTATTTCATTAAAATATATTCAGAAGTTTCGGAGATATAGCCTTAAATATACAGTAGTTAGGAAGAATGCACAACAATATAATATATATAAAAATGACATATGTTATATTGTTGAGATGTTGCCTAACAACATATATATACCAATTAGTTGAGTTTAGAAGAAAAGTGAAGAAATTCGTGTTTGAAGACATACTTTTTCTACTTAGGATGAGTGTCACGTGGTCTCATCAATTCTGCAAGGGTTATATTGCTTCATGTATAACAACAGGTACTATCTTCATTTTTTAAAATTATTTGTTGCAATGTGTAGATTTTTTTACCATTTTATCATGTTTGTAATTCTTAGGTAGTATATTTGGTTCTTGTATGGAAAACATATACAGGGTGATGCAAAATTCATACCCATAGTTTAAAAATTTTATTTGTTTTTCAAAAAATGAAGAAAGTGCGCCAATTAGCGAATGCGCTGTATGTAGTTCTGAACGGTACATGTCCTTGTTCCTCGGTTGTCATTGGTCAGCCATATTGTTAAGAGGCAATGAGACATATCATGGAATGAAATCGTTTATATAGTGTAAAATGAATAAAACAGTACCAAACATGATATGCACAAGATAACTTTCCTTCTACAGTAGGGGGCGCTGCTTGCAGTCAGAATATGAAGAGGGTACAGCTCTTCAATTTGAGCTTTATTTCATTAAAATATATTCAGAAGTTTCAGAGATATAGCCTTAATTATACAGTAGTTAGGAAGAATGCACAACAATATAATATATAAAAAAATGACATATGTTATATTGTTGAAATGTTGCCTGACAACATATATATACCAATTAGTTGAGTTTAGAAGAAAAGTGAAGAAATTCGTGTTTGAAGACATACTTTTTCTACTTAGGATGAGTGTCACGTGGTCTCATCAATTCTGCAAGGGTTATATTGCTTCATGTATAACAACAGGTACTATCTTCATTTTTTAAAATTTTTTGTTATAATGTGTAGATTTTCTTACCATTTTATCATGTTTGCAATTCTTAGGTAGTATATTTGGTTGTTGTATGGAAAACATATACAGGGTGATGCAAAATTCAAACCCATAGTATAAAAATTTTATTTGTTTTTCAAAAAATGAAGAAAGTGCGCCAATTAGCGAATGCGCTGTATGTAGTTCTGAACGGTACATGTACTTATTCCTCGGTTGTCATTGGTCAGCCATATTGTTATGAAGCAATGAGACATATCGTGGAATAAAATCGTTTATATAGTGTAAAATGAATAAAACAGTACCAAACATGATATGCACAAGATAACTTTTCTTCTACTGTAGGGGGCGCTGCTTGCAGTCAGAATATGAAGAGGGTACAGCTCTTCAATTTGAGCTTTATTTCATTAAAATATATTCAGAAGTTTCGGAGATATAGCCTTAAATATACAGTAGTTAGAAAGAATGCACAACAATATAATATATATAAAAATGACATATGTTATATTGTTGAGATGTTGCCTAACAACATATATATACCAATTAGTAGAGTTTAGAAGAAAAGTGAAGAAATTCGTGTTTGAAGACATACTTTTTCTACTTAGGATGAGTGTCACGTGGTCTCATCAATTCTGCAAGGGTTATATTGCTTCATGTATAACAACAGGTACTATCTTCATTTTTTAAAATTATTTGTTGCAATGTGTAGATTTTCTTACCATTTTATCATGTTTGCAATTCTTAGGTAGTATATTTGGTTGTTGTATGGAAAACATATACATGGTGATGCAAAATTCATACCCAGAGTTTAAAAATTTTATTTGTTTTTCAAAAAATGAAGAAAGTGCGCCAATTAGCGAATGCGCTGTATGTAGTTCTGAACGGTACATGTCCTTGTTCCTCGGTTGTCATTGGTCAGCCATATTGTTAAGAGGCAATGAGACATATCATGGAATGAAATCGTTTATATAGTGTAAAATGAATAAAACAGTACCAAACATAATATGCACAAGATAACTTTCCTTCTACAGTAGGGGGCGCTGCTTGCAGTCAGAATATGAAGAGGGTACAGCTCTTCAATTTGAGCTTTATTTCATTAAAATATATTCAGAAGTTTCAGAGATATAGCCTTAAATATACAGTAGTTAGGAAGAATGCACAACAATATAATATATAAAAAAATGACATATGTTATATTGTTGAAATGTTGCCTGACAACATATATATACCAATTAGTTTAGTTTAGAAGAAAAGTGAAGAAATTCGTGTTTGAAGACATACTTTTTCTACTTAGGATGAGTGTCACGTGGTCTCATCAATTCTGCAAGGGTTATATTGCTTCATGTATAACAACAGGTACTATCTTCATTTTTTAAAATTTTTTGTTATAATGTGTAGATTTTCTTACCATTTTATCATGTTTGCAATTCTTAGGTAGTATATTTGGTTGTTGTATGGAAAACATATACAGGGTGATGCAAAATTCAAACCCATAGTATAAAAATTTTATTTGTTTTTCAAAAAATGAAGAAAGTGCGCCAATTAGCGAATGCGCTGTATGTAGTTCTGAACGGTACATGTACTTATTCCTCGGTTGTCATTGGTCAGCCATATTGTTATGAAGCAATGAGACATATCGTGGAATAAAATCGTTTATATAGTGTAAAATGAATAAAACAGTACCAAACATGATATGCACAAGATAACTTTTCTTCTACTGTAGGGGGCGCTGCTTGCAGTCAGAATATGAAGAGGGTACAGCTCTTCAATTTGAGTTTTATTTCATTAAAATATATTCAGAAGTTTCAGAGATATAGCCTTAAATATACAGTAGTTAGGAAGAATGCACAACAATATAATATATAAAAAAATGACATATGTTATATTGTTGAAATGTTGCCTGACAACATATATATACCAATTAGTTGAGTTTAGAAGAAAAGTGAAGAAATTCGTGTTTGAAGACATACTTTTTCTACTTAGGATGAGTGTCACGTGGTCTCATCAATTCTGCAAGGGTTATATTGCTTCATGTATAACAACAGGTACTATCTTCATTTTTTAAAATTTTTTGTTATAATGTGTAGATTTTCTTACCATTTTATCATGTTTGCAATTCTTAGGTAGTATATTTGGTTGTTGTATGGAAAACATATACAGGGTGATGCAAAATTCAAACCCATAGTATAAAAATTTTATTTGTTTTTCAAAAAATGAAGAAAGTGCGCCAATTAGCGAATGCGCTGTATGTAGTTCTGAACGGTACATGTCCTTGTTCCTCGGTTTTCATTGGTCAGCCATATTGTTAAGAGGCAATGAGACATATCATGGAATGAAATCGTTTATATAGTGTAAAATGAATAAAACAGTACCAAACATAATATGCACAAGATAACTTTCCTTCTACAGTAGGGGGCGCTGCTTGCAGTCAGAATATGAAGAGGGTACAGCTCTTCAATTTGAGCTTTATTTCATTAAAATATATTCAGAAGTTTCAGAGATATAGCCTTAAATATACAGTAGTTAGGAAGAATGCACAACAATATAATATATAAAAAAATGACATATGTTATATTGTTGAAATGTTGCCTGACAACATATATATACCAATTAGTTGAGTTTAGAAGAAAAGTGAAGAAATTCGTGTTTGAAGACATACTTTTTCTACTTAGGATGAGTGTCACGTGGTCTCATCAATTCTGCAAGGGTTATATTGCTTCATGTATAACAACAGGTACTATCTTCATTTTTTAAAATTTTTTGTTATAATGTGTAGATTTTCTTACCATTTTATCATGTTTGCAATTCTTAGGTAGTATATTTGGTTGTTGTATGGAAAACATATACAGGGTGATGCAAAATTCAAACCCATAGTATAAAAATTTTATTTGTTTTTCAAAAAATGAAGAAAGTGCGCCAATTAGCGAATGCGCTGTATGTAGTTCTGAACGGTACATGTCCTTGTTCCTCGGTTTTCATTGGTCAGCCATATTGTTAAGAGGCAATGAGACATATCATGGAATGAAATCGTTTATATAGTGTAAAATGAATAAAACAGTACCAAACATGATATGCACAAGATAACTTTTCTTCTACTGTAGGGGGCGCTGCTTGCAGTCAGAATATGAAGAGGGTACAGCTCTTCAATTTGAGCTTTATTTCATTAAAATATATTCAGAAGTTTCGGAGATATAGCCTTAAATATACAGTAGTTAGGAAGAATGCACAACAATATAATATATATAAAAATGACATATGTTATATTGTTGAGATGTTGCCTAACAACATATATATACCAATTAGTTGAGTTTAGAAGAAAAGTGAAGAAATTCGTGTTTGAAGACATACTTTTTCTACTTAGGATGAGTGTCACGTGGTCTCATCAATTCTGCAAGGGTTATATTGCTTCATGTATAACAACAGGTACTATCTTCATTTTTTAAAATTATTTTTTGCAATGTGTAGATTTTTTTACCATTTTATCATGTTTGTAATTCTTAGGTAGTATATTTGGTTCTTGTATGGAAAACATATACAGGGTGATGCAAAATTCATACCCATAGTTTAAAAATTTTATTTGTTTTTCAAAAAATGAAGAAAGTGCGCCAATTAGCGAATGCGCTGTATGTAGTTCTGAACGGTACATGTCCTTGTTCCTCGGTTGTCATTGGTCAGCCATATTGTTAAGAGGCAATGAGACATATCATGGAATGAAATCGTTTATATAGTGTAAAATGAATAAAACAGTACCAAACATGATATGCACAAGATAACTTTCCTTCTACAGTAGGGGGCGCTGCTTGCAGTCAGAATATGAAGAGGGTACAGCTCTTCAATTTGAGCTTTATTTCATTAAAATATATTCAGAAGTTTCAGAGATATAGCCTTAATTATACAGTAGTTAGGAAGAATGCACAACAATATAATATATAAAAAAATGACATATGTTATATTGTTGAAATGTTGCCTGACAACATATATATACCAATTAGTTGAGTTTAGAAGAAAAGTGAAGAAATTCGTGTTTGAAGACATACTTTTTCTACTTAGGATGAGTGTCACGTGGTCTCATCAATTCTGCAAGGGTTATATTGCTTCATGTATAACAACAGGTACTATCTTCATTTTTTAAAATTTTTTGTTATAATGTGTAGATTTTCTTACCATTTTATCATGTTTGCAATTCTTAGGTAGTATATTTGGTTGTTGTATGGAAAACATATACAGGGTGATGCAAAATTCAAACCCATAGTATAAAAATTTTATTTGTTTTTCAAAAAATGAAGAAAGTGCGCCAATTAGCGAATGCGCTGTATGTAGTTCTGAACGGTACATGTACTTATTCCTCGGTTGTCATTGGTCAGCCATATTGTTATGAAGCAATGAGACATATCGTGGAATAAAATCGTTTATATAGTGTAAAATGAATAAAACAGTACCAAACATGATATGCACAAGATAACTTTTCTTCTACTGTAGGGGGCGCTGCTTGCAGTCAGAATATGAAGAGGGTACAGCTCTTCAATTTGAGCTTTATTTCATTAAAATATATTCAGAAGTTTCGGAGATATAGCCTTAAATATACAGTAGTTAGAAAGAATGCACAACAATATAATATATATAAAAATGACATATGTTATATTGTTGAGATGTTGCCTAACAACATATATATACCAATTAGTAGAGTTTAGAAGAAAAGTGAAGAAATTCGTGTTTGAAGACATACTTTTTCTACTTAGGATGAGTGTCACGTGGTCTCATCAATTCTGCAAGGGTTATATTGCTTCATGTATAACAACAGGTACTATCTTCATTTTTTAAAATTATTTGTTGCAATGTGTAGATTTTCTTACCATTTTATCATGTTTGCAATTCTTAGGTAGTATATTTGGTTGTTGTATGGAAAACATATACATGGTGATGCAAAATTCATACCCAGAGTTTAAAAATTTTATTTGTTTTTCAAAAAATGAAGAAAGTGCGCCAATTAGCGAATGCGCTGTATGTAGTTCTGAACGGTACATGTCCTTGTTCCTCGGTTGTCATTGGTCAGCCATATTGTTAAGAGGCAATGAGACATATCATGGAATGAAATCGTTTATATAGTGTAAAATGAATAAAACAGTACCAAACATAATATGCACAAGATAACTTTCCTTCTACAGTAGGGGGCGCTGCTTGCAGTCAGAATATGAAGAGGGTACAGCTCTTCAATTTGAGCTTTATTTCATTAAAATATATTCAGAAGTTTCAGAGATATAGCCTTAAATATACAGTAGTTAGGAAGAATGCACAACAATATAATATATAAAAAAATGACATATGTTATATTGTTGAAATGTTGCCTGACAACATATATATACCAATTAGTTTAGTTTAGAAGAAAAGTGAAGAAATTCGTGTTTGAAGACATACTTTTTCTACTTAGGATGAGTGTCACGTGGTCTCATCAATTCTGCAAGGGTTATATTGCTTCATGTATAACAACAGGTACTATCTTCATTTTTTAAAATTTTTTGTTATAATGTGTAGATTTTCTTACCATTTTATCATGTTTGCAATTCTTAGGTAGTATATTTGGTTGTTGTATGGAAAACATATACAGGGTGATGCAAAATTCAAACCCATAGTATAAAAATTTTATTTGTTTTTCAAAAAATGAAGAAAGTGCGCCAATTAGCGAATGCGCTGTATGTAGTTCTGAACGGTACATGTACTTATTCCTCGGTTGTCATTGGTCAGCCATATTGTTATGAAGCAATGAGACATATCGTGGAATAAAATCGTTTATATAGTGTAAAATGAATAAAACAGTACCAAACATGATATGCACAAGATAACTTTTCTTCTACTGTAGGGGGCGCTGCTTGCAGTCAGAATATGAAGAGGGTACAGCTCTTCAATTTGAGTTTTATTTCATTAAAATATATTCAGAAGTTTCAGAGATATAGCCTTAAATATACAGTAGTTAGGAAGAATGCACAACAATATAATATATAAAAAAATGACATATGTTATATTGTTGAAATGTTGCCTGACAACATATATATACCAATTAGTTGAGTTTAGAAGAAAAGTGAAGAAATTCGTGTTTGAAGACATACTTTTTCTACTTAGGATGAGTGTCACGTGGTCTCATCAATTCTGCAAGGGTTATATTGCTTCATGTATAACAACAGGTACTATCTTCATTTTTTAAAATTTTTTGTTATAATGTGTAGATTTTCTTACCATTTTATCATGTTTGCAATTCTTAGGTAGTATATTTGGTTGTTGTATGGAAAACATATACAGGGTGATGCAAAATTCAAACCCATAGTATAAAAATTTTATTTGTTTTTCAAAAAATGAAGAAAGTGCGCCAATTAGCGAATGCGCTGTATGTAGTTCTGAACGGTACATGTCCTTGTTCCTCGGTTTTCATTGGTCAGCCATATTGTTAAGAGGCAATGAGACATATCATGGAATGAAATCGTTTATATAGTGTAAAATGAATAAAACAGTACCAAACATGATATGCACAAGATAACTTTCCTTCTACAGTAGGGGTCGCTGCTTGCAGTCAGAATATGAAGAGGGTACAGCTCTTCAATTTGAGCTTTATTTCATTAAAATATATTCAGAAGTTTCGGAGATATAGCCTTAAATATACAGTAGTTAGGAAGAATGCACAACAATATAATATATATAAAAATGACATATGTTATATTGTTGAGATGTTGCCTAACAACATATATATACCAATTAGTTGAGTTTAGAAGAAAAAGTGAAGAAATTCGTGTTTGAAGACATACTTTTTCTACTTAGGATGAGTGTCACGTGGTCTCATCAATTCTGCAAGGGTTATATTGCTTCATGTATAACAACAGGTACTATCTTCATTTTTTAAAATTTTTTGTTATAATGTGTAGATTTTCTTACCATTTTATCATGTTTGCAATTCTTAGGTAGTATATTTGGTTGTTGTATGGAAAACATATACAGGGTGATGCAAAATTCAAACCCATAGTATAAAAATTTTATTTGTTTTTCAAAAAATGAAGAAAGTGCGCCAATTAGCGAATGCGCTGTATGTAGTTCTGAACGGTACATGTCCTTGTTCCTCGGTTTTCATTGGTCAGCCATATTGTTAAGAGGCAATGAGACATATCATGGAATGAAATCGTTTATATAGTGTAAAATGAATAAAACAGTACCAAACATGATATGCACAAGATAACTTTTCTTCTACTGTAGGGGGCGCTGCTTGCAGTCAGAATATGAAGAGGGTACAGCTCTTCAATTTGAGCTTTATTTCATTAAAATATATTCAGAAGTTTCGGAGATATAGCCTTAAATATACAGTAGTTAGGAAGAATGCACAACAATATAATATATATAAAAATGACATATGTTATATTGTTGAGATGTTGCCTAACAACATATATATACCAATTAGTAGAGTTTAGAAGAAAAGTGAAGAAATTCGTGTTTGAAGACATACTTTTTCTACTTAGGATGAGTGTCACGTGGTCTCATCAATTCTGCAAGGGTTATATTGCTTCATGTATAACAACAGGTACTATCTTCATTTTTTAAAATTATTTGTTGCAATGTGTAGATTTTCTTACCATTTTATCATGTTTGTAATTCTTAGGTAGTATATTTGGTTCTTGTATGGAAAACATATACAGGGTGATGCAAAATTCATACCCATAGTTTAAAAATTTTATTTGTTTTTCAAAAAATGAAGAAAGTGCGCCAATTAGCGAATGCGCTGTATGTAGTTCTGAACGGTACATGTCCTTGTTCCTCGGTTGTCATTGGTCAGCCATATTGTTAAGAGGCAATGAGACATATCATGGAATGAAATCGTTTATATAGTGTAAAATGAATAAAACAGTACCAAACATAATATGCACAAGATAACTTTCCTTCTACAGTAGGGGGCGCTGCTTGCAGTCAGAATATGAAGAGGGTACAGCTCTTCAATTTGAGCTTTATTTCATTAAAATATATTCAGAAGTTTCAGAGATATAGCCTTAAATATACAGTAGTTAGGAAGAATGCACAACAATATAATATATAAAAAAATGACATATGTTATATTGTTGAAATGTTGCCTGACAACATATATATACCAATTAGTTTAGTTTAGAAGAAAAGTGAAGAAATTCGTGTTTGAAGACATACTTTTTCTACTTAGGATGAGTGTCACGTGGTCTCATCAATTCTGCAAGGGTTATATTGCTTCATGTATAACAACAGGTACTATCTTCATTTTTTAAAATTTTTTGTTATAATGTGTAGATTTTCTTACCATTTTATCATGTTTGCAATTCTTAGGTAGTATATTTGGTTGTTGTATGGAAAACATATACAGGGTGATGCAAAATTCAAACCCATAGTATAAAAATTTTATTTGTTTTTCAAAAAATGAAGAAAGTGCGCCAATTAGCGAATGCGCTGTATGTAGTTCTGAACGGTACATGTCCTTGTTCCTCGGTTGTCATTGGTCAGCCATATTGTTAAGAGGCAATGAGACATATCATGGAATAAAATCGTTTATATAGTGTAAAATGAATAAAACAGTACCAAACATGATATGCACAAGATAACTTTTCTTCTACTGTAGGGGGCGCTGCTTGCAGTCAGAATATGAAGAGGGTACAGCTCTTCAATTTGAGCTTTATTTCATTAAAATATATTCAGAAGTTTCGGAGATATAGCCTCAAATATATAAAGTAGTTAGGAAGAATGCACAACAATATAATATATATAAAAATGACATATGTTATATTGTTGAGATGTTGCCTAACAACATATATATACCAATTAGTTGAGTTTAGAAGAAAAGTGAAGAAATTCGTGTTTGAAGACATACTTTTTCTACTTAGGATGAGTGTCACGTGGTCTCATCAATTCTGCAAGGGTTATATTGCTTCATGTATAACAACAGGTACTATCTTCATTTTTTAAAATTATTTGTTGCAATGTGTAGATTTTCTTACCATTTTATCATGTTTGCAATTCTTAGGTAGTATATTTGGTTCTTGTATGGAAAACATATACAGGGTGATGTAAAATTCAAACCCATAGTATAAAAATTTTATTTGTTTTTCAAAAAATGAAGAAAGTGCGCCAATTAGCGAATGCGCTGTATGTAGTTCTGAACGGTACATGTCCTTGTTCCTCGGTTTTCATTGGTCAGCCATATTGTTAAGAGGCAATGAGACATATCATGGAATGAAATCGTTTATATAGTGTAAAATGAATAAAACAGTACCAAACATGATATGCACAAGATAACGTTCCTTCTACAGTAGGGGGCGCTGCTTGCAGTCAGAATATGAAGAGGGTACAGCTCTTCAATTTGAGCTTTATTTCATTAAAATATATTCAGAAGTTTCGGAGATATAGCCTTAAATATACAGTAGTTAGGAAGAATGCACAACAATATAATATATATAAAAATGACATATGTTATATTGTTGAGATGTTGCCTAACAACATATGTATACCAATTAGTTGAGTTTAGAAGAAAAAGTGAAGAAATTCGTGTTTGAAGACATACTTTTTCTACTTAGGATGAGTGTCACGTGGTCTCATCAATTCTGCAAGGGTTATATTGCTTCATGTATAACAACAGGTACTATCTTCATTTTTTAAAATTTTTTGTTATAATGTGTAGATTTTCTTACCATTTTATCATGTTTGCAATTCTTAGGTAGTATATTTGGTTGTTGTATGGAAAACATATACAGGGTGATGCAAAATTCAAACCCATAGTATAAAAATTTTATTTGTCTTTCAAAAAATGAAGAAAGTGCGCCAATTAGCGAATGCGCTGTATGTAGTTCTGAACGGTACATGTACTTATTCCTCGGTTGTCATTGGTCAGCCATATTGTTATGAAGCAATGAGACATATCGTGGAATAAAATCGTTTATATAGTGTAAAATGAATAAAACAGTACCAAACATGATATGCACAAGATAACTTTTCTTCTACTGCAGGGGGCGCTGCTTGCAGTCAGAATATGAAGAGGGTACAGCTCTTCAATTTGAGCTTTATTTCATTAAAATATATTCAGAAGTTTCAGAGATATAGCCTTAAATATACAGTAGTTAGGAAGAATGCACAACAATATAATATATAAAAAAATGACATATGTTATATTGTTGAAATGTTGCCTGACAACATATATATACCAATTAGTTTAGTTTAGAAGAAAAGTGAAGAAATTCGTGTTTGAAGACATACTTTTTCTACTTAGGATGAGTGTCACGTGGTCTCATCAATTCTGCAAGGGTTATATTGCTTCATGTATAACAACAGGTACTATCTTCATTTTTTAAAATTTTTTGTTATAATGTGTAGATTTTCTTACCATTTTATCATGTTTGCAATTCTTAGGTAGTATATTTGGTTGTTGTATGGAAAACATATACAGGGTGATGCAAAATTCAAACCCATAGTATAAAAATTTTATTTGTTTTTCAAAAAATGAAGAAAGTGCGCCAATTAGCGAATGCGCTGTATGTAGTTCTGAACGGTACATGTCCTTGTTCCTCGGTTGTCATTGGTCAGCCATATTGTTAAGAGGCAATGAGACATATCATGGAATAAAATCGTTTATATAGTGTAAAATGAATAAAACAGTACCAAACATGATATGCACAAGATAACTTTTCTTCTACTGTAGGGGGCGCTGCTTGCAGTCAGAATATGAAGAGGGTACAGCTCTTCAATTTGAGCTTTATTTCATTAAAATATATTCAGAAGTTTCGGAGATATAGCCTTAAATATACAGTAGTTAGGAAGAATGCACAACAATATAATATATATAAAAATGACATATGTTATATTGTTGAGATGTTGCCTAACAACATATATATACCAATTAGTTGAGTTTAGAAGAAAAGTGAAGAAATTCGTGTTTGAAGACATACTTTTTCTACTTAGGATGAGTGTCACGTGGTCTCATCAATTCTGCAAGGGTTATATTGCTTCATGTATAACAACAGGTACTATCTTCATTTTTTAAAATTTTTTGTTATAATGTGTAGATTTTCTTACCATTTTATCATGTTTGCAATTCTTAGGTAGTATATTTGGTTGTTGTATGGAAAACATATACAGGGTGATGCAAAATTCAAACCCATAGTATAAAAATTTTATTTGTTTTTCAAAAAATGAAGAAAGTGCGCCAATTAGCGAATGCGCTGTATGTAGTTCTGAACGGTACATGTACTTATTCCTCGGTTGTCATTGGTCAGCCATATTGTTATGAAGCAATGAGACATATCGTGGAATAAAATCGTTTATATAGTGTAAAATGAATAAAACAGTACCAAACATGATATGCACAAGATAACTTTTCTTCTACTGTAGGGGGCGCTGCTTGCAGTCAGAATATGAAGAGGGTACAGCTCTTCAATTTGAGCTTTATTTCATTAAAATATATTCAGAAGTTTCAGAGATATAGCCTTAAATATACAGTAGTTAGGAAGAATGCACAACAATATAATATATAAAAAAATGACATATGTTATATTGTTGAAATGTTGCCTGACAACATATATATACCAATTAGTTTAGTTTAGAAGAAAAGTGAAGAAATTCGTGTTTGAAGACATACTTTTTCTACTTAGGATGAGTGTCACGTGGTCTCATCAATTCTGCAAGGGTTATATTGCTTCATGTATAACAACAGGTACTATCTTCATTTTTTAAAATTTTTTGTTATAATGTGTAGATTTTCTTACCATTTTATCATGTTTGCAATTCTTAGGTAGTATATTTGGTTGTTGTATGGAAAACATATACAGGGTGATGCAAAATTCAAACCCATAGTATAAAAATTTTATTTGTTTTTCAAAAAATGAAGAAAGTGCGCCAATTAGCGAATGCGCTGTATGTAGTTCTGAACGGTACATGTCCTTGTTCCTCGGTTTTCATTGGTCAGCCATATTGTTAAGAGGCAATGAGACATATCATGGAATGAAATCGTTTATATAGTGTAAAATGAATAAAACAGTACCAAACATGATATGCACAAGATAACTTTCCTTCTACAGTAGGGGTCTCTGCTTGCAGTCAGAATATGAAGAGGGTACAGCTCTTCAATTTGAGCTTTATTTCATTAAAATATATTCAGAAGTTTCGGAGATATAGCCTTAAATATACAGTAGTTAGGAAGAATGCACAACAATATAATATATATAAAAATGACATATGTTATATTGTTGAGATGTTGCCTAACAACATATATATACCAATTAGTTGAGTTTAGAAGAAAAAGTGAAGAAATTCGTGTTTGAAGACATACTTTTTCTACTTAGGATGAGTGTCACGTGGTCTCATCAATTCTGCAAGGGTTATATTGCTTCATGTATAACAACAGGTACTATCTTCATTTTTTAAAATTTTTTGTTATAATGTGTAGATTTTCTTACCATTTTATCATGTTTGCAATTCTTAGGTAGTATATTTGGTTGTTGTATGGAAAACATATACAGGGTGATGCAAAATTCAAACCCATAGTATAAAAATTTTATTTGTTTTTCAAAAAATGAAGAAAGTGCGCCAATTAGCGAATGCGCTGTATGTAGTTCTGAACGGTACATGTCCTTGTTCCTCGGTTTTCATTGGTCAGCCATATTGTTAAGAGGCAATGAGACATATCATGGAATGAAATCGTTTATATAGTGTAAAATGAATAAAACAGTACCAAACATAATATGCACAAGATAACTTTCCTTCTACAGTAGGGGGCGCTGCTTGCAGTCAGAATATGAAGAGGGTACAGCTCTTCAATTTGAGTTTTATTTCATTAAAATATATTCAGAAGTTTCAGAGATATAGCCTTAAATATACAGTAGTTAGGAAGAATGCACAACAATATAATATATAAAAAAATGACATATGTTATATTGTTGAAATGTTGCCTGACAACATATATATACCAATTAGTTGAGTTTAGAAGAAAAGTGAAGAAATTCGTGTTTGAAGACATACTTTTTCTACTTAGGATGAGTGTCACGTGGTCTCATCAATTCTGCAAGGGTTATATTGCTTCATGTATAACAACAGGTACTATCTTCATTTTTTAAAATTTTTTGTTATAATGTGTAGATTTTCTTACCATTTTATCATGTTTGCAATTCTTAGGTAGTATATTTGGTTGTTGTATGGAAAACATATACAGGGTGATGCAAAATTCAAACCCATAGTATAAAAATTTTATTTGTTTTTCAAAAAATGAAGAAAGTGCGCCAATTAGCGAATGCGCTGTATGTAGTTCTGAACGGTACATGTCCTTGTTCCTCGGTTTTCATTGGTCAGCCATATTGTTAAGAGGCAATGAGACATATCATGGAATGAAATCGTTTATATAGTGTAAAATGAATAAAACAGTACCAAACATGATATGCACAAGATAACTTTCCTTCTACAGTAGGGGTCGCTGCTTGCAGTCAGAATATGAAGAGGGTACAGCTCTTCAATTTGAGCTTTATTTCATTAAAATATATTCAGAAGTTTCGGAGATATAGCCTTAAATATACAGTAGTTAGGAAGAATGCACAACAATATAATATATATAAAAATGACATATGTTATATTGTTGAGATGTTGCCTAACAACATATATATACCAATTAGTTGAGTTTAGAAGAAAAAGTGAAGAAATTCGTGTTTGAAGACATACTTTTTCTACTTAGGATGAGTGTCACGTGGTCTCATCAATTCTGCAAGGGTTATATTGCTTCATGTATAACAACAGGTACTATCTTCATTTTTTAAAATTTTTTGTTATAATGTGTAGATTTTCTTACCATTTTATCATGTTTGCAATTCTTAGGTAGTATATTTGGTTGTTGTATGGAAAACATATACAGGGTGATGCAAAATTCAAACCCATAGTATAAAAATTTTATTTGTTTTTCAAAAAATGAAGAAAGTGCGCCAATTAGCGAATGCGCTGTATGTAGTTCTGAACGGTACATGTCCTTGTTCCTCGGTTTTCATTGGTCAGCCATATTGTTAAGAGGCAATGAGACATATCATGGAATGAAATCGTTTATATAGTGTAAAATGAATAAAACAGTACCAAACATGATATGCACAAGATAACTTTTCTTCTACTGTAGGGGGCGCTGCTTGCAGTCAGAATATGAAGAGGGTACAGCTCTTCAATTTGAGCTTTATTTCATTAAAATATATTCAGAAGTTTCGGAGATATAGCCTTAAATATACAGTAGTTAGGAAGAATGCACAACAATATAATATATATAAAAATGACATATGTTATATTGTTGAGATGTTGCCTAACAACATATATATACCAATTAGTAGAGTTTAGAAGAAAAGTGAAGAAATTCGTGTTTGAAGACATACTTTTTCTACTTAGGATGAGTGTCACGTGGTCTCATCAATTCTGCAAGGGTTATATTGCTTCATGTATAACAACAGGTACTATCTTCATTTTTTAAAATTATTTGTTGCAATGTGTAGATTTTCTTACCATTTTATCATGTTTGTAATTCTTAGGTAGTATATTTGGTTCTTGTATGGAAAACATATACAGGGTGATGCAAAATTCATACCCATAGTTTAAAAATTTTATTTGTTTTTCAAAAAATGAAGAAAGTGCGCCAATTAGCGAATGCGCTGTATGTAGTTCTGAACGGTACATGTCCTTGTTCCTCGGTTGTCATTGGTCAGCCATATTGTTAAGAGGCAATGAGACATATCATGGAATGAAATCGTTTATATAGTGTAAAATGAATAAAACAGTACCAAACATAATATGCACAAGATAACTTTCCTTCTACAGTAGGGGGCGCTGCTTGCAGTCAGAATATGAAGAGGGTACAGCTCTTCAATTTGAGCTTTATTTCATTAAAATATATTCAGAAGTTTCAGAGATATAGCCTTAAATATACAGTAGTTAGGAAGAATGCACAACAATATAATATATAAAAAAATGACATATGTTATATTGTTGAAATGTTGCCTGACAACATATATATACCAATTAGTTTAGTTTAGAAGAAAAGTGAAGAAATTCGTGTTTGAAGACATACTTTTTCTACTTAGGATGAGTGTCACGTGGTCTCATCAATTCTGCAAGGGTTATATTGCTTCATGTATAACAACAGGTACTATCTTCATTTTTTAAAATTTTTTGTTATAATGTGTAGATTTTCTTACCATTTTATCATGTTTGCAATTCTTAGGTAGTATATTTGGTTGTTGTATGGAAAACATATACAGGGTGATGCAAAATTCAAACCCATAGTATAAAAATTTTATTTGTTTTTCAAAAAATGAAGAAAGTGCGCCAATTAGCGAATGCGCTGTATGTAGTTCTGAACGGTACATGTCCTTGTTCCTCGGTTGTCATTGGTCAGCCATATTGTTAAGAGGCAATGAGACATATCATGGAATAAAATCGTTTATATAGTGTAAAATGAATAAAACAGTACCAAACATGATATGCACAAGATAACTTTTCTTCTACTGTAGGGGGCGCTGCTTGCAGTCAGAATATGAAGAGGGTACAGCTCTTCAATTTGAGCTTTATTTCATTAAAATATATTCAGAAGTTTCGGAGATATAGCCTCAAATATATAAAGTAGTTAGGAAGAATGCACAACAATATAATATATATAAAAATGACATATGTTATATTGTTGAGATGTTGCCTAACAACATATATATACCAATTAGTTGAGTTTAGAAGAAAAGTGAAGAAATTCGTGTTTGAAGACATACTTTTTCTACTTAGGATGAGTGTCACGTGGTCTCATCAATTCTGCAAGGGTTATATTGCTTCATGTATAACAACAGGTACTATCTTCATTTTTTAAAATTATTTGTTGCAATGTGTAGATTTTCTTACCATTTTATCATGTTTGCAATTCTTAGGTAGTATATTTGGTTCTTGTATGGAAAACATATACAGGGTGATGTAAAATTCAAACCCATAGTATAAAAATTTTATTTGTTTTTCAAAAAATGAAGAAAGTGCGCCAATTAGCGAATGCGCTGTATGTAGTTCTGAACGGTACATGTCCTTGTTCCTCGGTTTTCATTGGTCAGCCATATTGTTAAGAGGCAATGAGACATATCATGGAATGAAATCGTTTATATAGTGTAAAATGAATAAAACAGTACCAAACATAATATGCACAAGATAACTTTCCTTCTACAGTAGGGGGCGCTGCTTGCAGTCAGAATATGAAGAGGGTACAGCTCTTCAATTTGAGCTTTATTTCATTAAAATATATTCAGAAGTTTCAGAGATATAGCCTTAAATATACAGTAGTTAGGAAGAATGCACAACAATATAATATATAAAAAAATGACATATGTTATATTGTTGAAATGTTGCCTGACAACATATATATACCAATTAGTTTAGTTTAGAAGAAAAGTGAAGAAATTCGTGTTTGAAGACATACTTTTTCTACTTAGGATGAGTGTCACGTGGTCTCATCAATTCTGCAAGGGTTATATTGCTTCATGTATAACAACAGGTACTATCTTCATTTTTTAAAATTTTTTGTTATAATGTGTAGATTTTCTTACCATTTTATCATGTTTGCAATTCTTAGGTAGTATATTTGGTTGTTGTATGGAAAACATATACAGGGTGATGCAAAATTCAAACCCATAGTATAAAAATTTTATTTGTTTTTCAAAAAATGAAGAAAGTGCGCCAATTAGCGAATGCGCTGTATGTAGTTCTGAACGGTACATGTCCTTGTTCCTCGGTTGTCATTGGTCAGCCATATTGTTAAGAGGCAATGAGACATATCATGGAATAAAATCGTTTATATAGTGTAAAATGAATAAAACAGTACCAAACATGATATGCACAAGATAACTTTTCTTCTACTGTAGGGGGCGCTGCTTGCAGTCAGAATATGAAGAGGGTTTAGCTCTTCAATTTGAGCTTTATTTCATTAAAATATATTCAGAAGTTTCGGAGATATAGCCTCAAATATATAAAGTAGTTAGGAAGAATGCACAACAATATAATATATATAAAAATGACATATGTTATATTGTTGAGATGTTGCCTAACAACATATATATACCAATTAGTTGAGTTTAGAAGAAAAGTGAAGAAATTCGTGTTTGAAGACATACTTTTTCTACTTAGGATGAGTGTCACGTGGTCTCATCAATTCTGCAAGGGTTATATTGCTTCATGTATAACAACAGGTACTATCTTCATTTTTTAAAATTATTTGTTGCAATGTGTAGATTTTCTTACCATTTTATCATGTTTGCAATTCTTAGGTAGTATATTTGGTTCTTGTATGGAAAACATATACAGGGTGATGTAAAATTCAAACCCATAGTATAAAAATTTTATTTGTTTTTCAAAAAATGAAGAAAGTGCGCCAATTAGCGAATGCGCTGTATGTAGTTCTGAACGGTACATGTCCTTGTTCCTCGGTTTTCATTGGTCAGCCATATTGTTAAGAGGCAATGAGACATATCATGGAATGAAATCGTTTATATAGTGTAAAATGAATAAAACAGTACCAAACATGATATGCACAAGATAACTTTCCTTCTACAGTAGGGGGCGCTGCTTGCAGTCAGAATATGAAGAGGGTACAGCTCTTCAATTTGAGCTTTATTTCATTAAAATATATTCAGAAGTTTCGGAGATATAGCCTTAAATATACAGTAGTTAGGAAGAATGCACAACAATATAATATATATAAAAATGACATATGTTATATTGTTGAGATGTTGCCTAACAACATATATATACCAATTAGTTGAGTTTAGAAGAAAAAGTGAAGAAATTCGTGTTTGAAGACATACTTTTTCTACTTAGGATGAGTGTCACGTGGTCTCATCAATTCTGCAAGGGTTATATTGCTTCATGTATAACAACAGGTACTATCTTCATTTTTTAAAATTTTTTGTTATAATGTGTAGATTTTCTTACCATTTTATCATGTTTGCAATTCTTAGGTAGTATATTTGGTTGTTGTATGGAAAACATATACAGGGTGATGCAAAATTCAAACCCATAGTATAAAAATTTTATTTGTTTTTCAAAAAATGAAGAAAGTGCGCCAATTAGCGAATGCGCTGTATGTAGTTCTGAACGGTACATGTACTTATTCCTCGGTTGTCATTGGTCAGCCATATTGTTATGAAGCAATGAGACATATCGTGGAATAAAATCGTTTATATAGTGTAAAATGAATAAAACAGTACCAAACATGATATGCACAAGATAACTTTTCTTCTACTGCAGGGGGCGCTGCTTGCAGTCAGAATATGAAGAGGGTACAGCTCTTCAATTTGAGCTTTATTTCATTAAAATATATTCAGAAGTTTCAGAGATATAGCCTTAAATATACAGTAGTTAGGAAGAATGCACAACAATATAATATATAAAAAAATGACATATGTTATATTGTTGAAATGTTGCCTGACAACATATATATACCAATTAGTTTAGTTTAGAAGAAAAGTGAAGAAATTCGTGTTTGAAGACATACTTTTTCTACTTAGGATGAGTGTCACGTGGTCTCATCAATTCTGCAAGGGTTATATTGCTTCATGTATAACAACAGGTACTATCTTCATTTTTTAAAATTTTTTGTTATAATGTGTAGATTTTCTTACCATTTTATCATGTTTGCAATTCTTAGGTAGTATATTTGGTTGTTGTATGGAAAACATATACAGGGTGATGCAAAATTCAAACCCATAGTATAAAAATTTTATTTGTTTTTCAAAAAATGAAGAAAGTGCGCCAATTAGCGAATGCGCTGTATGTAGTTCTGAACGGTACATGTCCTTGTTCCTCGGTTGTCATTGGTCAGCCATATTGTTAAGAGGCAATGAGACATATCATGGAATAAAATCGTTTATATAGTGTAAAATGAATAAAACAGTACCAAACATGATATGCACAAGATAACTTTTCTTCTACTGTAGGGGGCGCTGCTTGCAGTCAGAATATGAAGAGGGTACAGCTCTTCAATTTGAGCTTTATTTCATTAAAATATATTCAGAAGTTTCGGAGATATAGCCTTAAATATACAGTAGTTAGGAAGAATGCACAACAATATAATATATATAAAAATGACATATGTTATATTGTTGAGATGTTGCCTAACAACATATATATACCAATTAGTTGAGTTTAGAAGAAAAGTGAAGAAATTCGTGTTTGAAGACATACTTTTTCTACTTAGGATGAGTGTCACGTGGTCTCATCAATTCTGCAAGGGTTATATTGCTTCATGTATAACAACAGGTACTATCTTCATTTTTTAAAATTTTTTGTTATAATGTGTAGATTTTCTTACCATTTTATCATGTTTGCAATTCTTAGGTAGTATATTTGGTTGTTGTATGGAAAACATATACAGGGTGATGCAAAATTCAAACCCATAGTATAAAAATTTTATTTGTTTTTCAAAAAATGAAGAAAGTGCGCCAATTAGCGAATGCGCTGTATGTAGTTCTGAACGGTACATGTCCTTGTTCCTCGGTTTTCATTGGTCAGCCATATTGTTAAGAGGCAATGAGACATATCATGGAATGAAATCGTTTATATAGTGTAAAATGAATAAAACAGTACCAAACATGATATGCACAAGATAACTTTTCTTCTACTGTAGGGGGCGCTGCTTGCAGTCAGAATATGAAGAGGGTACAGCTCTTCAATTTGAGCTTTATTTCATTAAAATATATTCAGAAGTTTCGGAGATATAGCCTTAAATATACAGTAGTTAGGAAGAATGCACAACAATATAATATATATAAAAATGACATATGTTATATTGTTGAGATGTTGCCTAACAACATATATATACCAATTAGTAGAGTTTAGAAGAAAAGTGAAGAAATTCGTGTTTGAAGACATACTTTTTCTACTTAGGATGAGTGTCACGTGGTCTCATCAATTCTGCAAGGGTTATATTGCTTCATGTATAACAACAGGTACTATCTTCATTTTTTAAAATTATTTGTTGCAATGTGTAGATTTTCTTACCATTTTATCATGTTTGTAATTCTTAGGTAGTATATTTGGTTCTTGTATGGAAAACATATACAGGGTGATGCAAAATTCATACCCATAGTTTAAAAATTTTATTTGTTTTTCAAAAAATGAAGAAAGTGCGCCAATTAGCGAATGCGCTGTATGTAGTTCTGAACGGTACATGTCCTTGTTCCTCGGTTGTCATTGGTCAGCCATATTGTTAAGAGGCAATGAGACATATCATGGAATGAAATCGTTTATATAGTGTAAAATGAATAAAACAGTACCAAACATAATATGCACAAGATAACTTTCCTTCTACAGTAGGGGGCGCTGCTTGCAGTCAGAATATGAAGAGGGTACAGCTCTTCAATTTGAGCTTTATTTCATTAAAATATATTCAGAAGTTTCAGAGATATAGCCTTAAATATACAGTAGTTAGGAAGAATGCACAACAATATAATATATAAAAAAATGACATATGTTATATTGTTGAAATGTTGCCTGACAACATATATATACCAATTAGTTTAGTTTAGAAGAAAAGTGAAGAAATTCGTGTTTGAAGACATACTTTTTCTACTTAGGATGAGTGTCACGTGGTCTCATCAATTCTGCAAGGGTTATATTGCTTCATGTATAACAACAGGTACTATCTTCATTTTTTAAAATTTTTTGTTATAATGTGTAGATTTTCTTACCATTTTATCATGTTTGCAATTCTTAGGTAGTATATTTGGTTGTTGTATGGAAAACATATACAGGGTGATGCAAAATTCAAACCCATAGTATAAAAATTTTATTTGTTTTTCAAAAAATGAAGAAAGTGCGCCAATTAGCGAATGCGCTGTATGTAGTTCTGAACGGTACATGTCCTTGTTCCTCGGTTGTCATTGGTCAGCCATATTGTTAAGAGGCAATGAGACATATCATGGAATAAAATCGTTTATATAGTGTAAAATGAATAAAACAGTACCAAACATGATATGCACAAGATAACTTTTCTTCTACTGTAGGGGGCGCTGCTTGCAGTCAGAATATGAAGAGGGTACAGCTCTTCAATTTGAGCTTTATTTCATTAAAATATATTCAGAAGTTTCGGAGATATAGCCTCAAATATATAAAGTAGTTAGGAAGAATGCACAACAATATAATATATATAAAAATGACATATGTTATATTGTTGAGATGTTGCCTAACAACATATATATACCAATTAGTTGAGTTTAGAAGAAAAGTGAAGAAATTCGTGTTTGAAGACATACTTTTTCTACTTAGGATGAGTGTCACGTGGTCTCATCAATTCTGCAAGGGTTATATTGCTTCATGTATAACAACAGGTACTATCTTCATTTTTTAAAATTATTTGTTGCAATGTGTAGATTTTCTTACCATTTTATCATGTTTGCAATTCTTAGGTAGTATATTTGGTTCTTGTATGGAAAACATATACAGGGTGATGTAAAATTCAAACCCATAGTATAAAAATTTTATTTGTTTTTCAAAAAATGAAGAAAGTGCGCCAATTAGCGAATGCGCTGTATGTAGTTCTGAACGGTACATGTCCTTGTTCCTCGGTTTTCATTGGTCAGCCATATTGTTAAGAGGCAATGAGACATATCATGGAATGAAATCGTTTATATAGTGTAAAATGAATAAAACAGTACCAAACATAATATGCACAAGATAACTTTCCTTCTACAGTAGGGGGCGCTGCTTGCAGTCAGAATATGAAGAGGGTACAGCTCTTCAATTTGAGCTTTATTTCATTAAAATATATTCAGAAGTTTCAGAGATATAGCCTTAAATATACAGTAGTTAGGAAGAATGCACAACAATATAATATATAAAAAAATGACATATGTTATATTGTTGAAATGTTGCCTGACAACATATATATACCAATTAGTTTAGTTTAGAAGAAAAGTGAAGAAATTCGTGTTTGAAGACATACTTTTTCTACTTAGGATGAGTGTCACGTGGTCTCATCAATTCTGCAAGGGTTATATTGCTTCATGTATAACAACAGGTACTATCTTCATTTTTTAAAATTTTTTGTTATAATGTGTAGATTTTCTTACCATTTTATCATGTTTGCAATTCTTAGGTAGTATATTTGGTTGTTGTATGGAAAACATATACAGGGTGATGCAAAATTCAAACCCATAGTATAAAAATTTTATTTGTTTTTCAAAAAATGAAGAAAGTGCGCCAATTAGCGAATGCGCTGTATGTAGTTCTGAACGGTACATGTCCTTGTTCCTCGGTTGTCATTGGTCAGCCATATTGTTAAGAGGCAATGAGACATATCATGGAATAAAATCGTTTATATAGTGTAAAATGAATAAAACAGTACCAAACATGATATGCACAAGATAACTTTTCTTCTACTGTAGGGGGCGCTGCTTGCAGTCAGAATATGAAGAGGGTTTAGCTCTTCAATTTGAGCTTTATTTCATTAAAATATATTCAGAAGTTTCGGAGATATAGCCTCAAATATATAAAGTAGTTAGGAAGAATGCACAACAATATAATATATATAAAAATGACATATGTTATATTGTTGAGATGTTGCCTAACAACATATATATACCAATTAGTTGAGTTTAGAAGAAAAGTGAAGAAATTCGTGTTTGAAGACATACTTTTTCTACTTAGGATGAGTGTCACGTGGTCTCATCAATTCTGCAAGGGTTATATTGCTTCATGTATAACAACAGGTACTATCTTCATTTTTTAAAATTATTTGTTGCAATGTGTAGATTTTCTTACCATTTTATCATGTTTGCAATTCTTAGGTAGTATATTTGGTTCTTGTATGGAAAACATATACAGGGTGATGTAAAATTCAAACCCATAGTATAAAAATTTTATTTGTTTTTCAAAAAATGAAGAAAGTGCGCCAATTAGCGAATGCGCTGTATGTAGTTCTGAACGGTACATGTCCTTGTTCCTCGGTTTTCATTGGTCAGCCATATTGTTAAGAGGCAATGAGACATATCATGGAATGAAATCGTTTATATAGTGTAAAATGAATAAAACAGTACCAAACATGATATGCACAAGATAACTTTCCTTCTACAGTAGGGGGCGCTGCTTGCAGTCAGAATATGAAGAGGGTACAGCTCTTCAATTTGAGCTTTATTTCATTAAAATATATTCAGAAGTTTCGGAGATATAGCCTTAAATATACAGTAGTTAGGAAGAATGCACAACAATATAATATATATAAAAATGACATATGTTATATTGTTGAGATGTTGCCTAACAACATATATATACCAATTAGTTGAGTTTAGAAGAAAAAGTGAAGAAATTCGTGTTTGAAGACATACTTTTTCTACTTAGGATGAGTGTCACGTGGTCTCATCAATTCTGCAAGGGTTATATTGCTTCATGTATAACAACAGGTACTATCTTCATTTTTTAAAATTTTTTGTTATAATGTGTAGATTTTCTTACCATTTTATCATGTTTGCAATTCTTAGGTAGTATATTTGGTTGTTGTATGGAAAACATATACAGGGTGATGCAAAATTCAAACCCATAGTATAAAAATTTTATTTGTTTTTCAAAAAATGAAGAAAGTGCGCCAATTAGCGAATGCGCTGTATGTAGTTCTGAACGGTACATGTACTTATTCCTCGGTTGTCATTGGTCAGCCATATTGTTATGAAGCAATGAGACATATCGTGGAATAAAATCGTTTATATAGTGTAAAATGAATAAAACAGTACCAAACATGATATGCACAAGATAACTTTTCTTCTACTGCAGGGGGCGCTGCTTGCAGTCAGAATATGAAGAGGGTACAGCTCTTCAATTTGAGCTTTATTTCATTAAAATATATTCAGAAGTTTCGGAGATATAGCCTTAAATATACAGTAGTTAGGAAGAATGCACAACAATATAATATATATAAAAATGACATATGTTATATTGTTGAGATGTTGCCTAACAACATATATATACCAATTAGTAGAGTTTAGAAGAAAAGTGAAGAAATTCGTGTTTGAAGACATACTTTTTCTACTTAGGATGTGTGTCACGTGGTCTCATCAATTCTGCAAGGGTTATATTGCTTCATGTATAACAACAGGTACTATCTTCATTTTTTAAAATTATTTGTTGCAATGTGTAGATTTTCTTACCATTTTATCATGTTTGTAATTCTTAGGTAGTATATTTGGTTCTTGTATGGAAAACATATACAGGGTGATGCAAAATTCATACCCATAGTTTAAAAATTTTATTTGTTTTTCAAAAAATGAAGAAAGTGCGCCAATTAGCGAATGCGCTGTATGTAGTTCTGAACGGTACATGTCCTTGTTCCTCGGTTGTCATTGGTCAGCCATATTGTTAAGAGGCAATGAGACATATCATGGAATGAAATCGTTTATATAGTGTAAAATGAATAAAACAGTACCAAACATAATATGCACAAGATAACTTTCCTTCTACAGTAGGGGGCGCTGCTTGCAGTCAGAATATGAAGAGGGTACAGCTCTTCAATTTGAGCTTTATTTCATTAAAATATATTCAGAAGTTTCAGAGATATAGCCTTAAATATACAGTAGTTAGGAAGAATGCACAACAATATAATATATAAAAAAATGACATATGTTATATTGTTGAAATGTTGCCTGACAACATATATATACCAATTAGTTTAGTTTAGAAGAAAAGTGAAGAAATTCGTGTTTGAAGACATACTTTTTCTACTTAGGATGAGTGTCACGTGGTCTCATCAATTCTGCAAGGGTTATATTGCTTCATGTATAACAACAGGTACTATCTTCATTTTTTAAAATTTTTTGTTATAATGTGTAGATTTTCTTACCATTTTATCATGTTTGCAATTCTTAGGTAGTATATTTGGTTGTTGTATGGAAAACATATACAGGGTGATGCAAAATTCAAACCCATAGTATAAAAATTTTATTTGTTTTTCAAAAAATGAAGAAAGTGCGCCAATTAGCGAATGCGCTGTATGTAGTTCTGAACGGTACATGTCCTTGTTCCTCGGTTGTCATTGGTCAGCCATATTGTTAAGAGGCAATGAGACATATCATGGAATAAAATCGTTTATATAGTGTAAAATGAATAAAACAGTACCAAACATGATATGCACAAGATAACTTTTCTTCTACTGTAGGGGGCGCTGCTTGCAGTCAGAATATGAAGAGGGTACAGCTCTTCAATTTGAGCTTTATTTCATTAAAATATATTCAGAAGTTTCGGAGATATAGCCTCAAATATATAAAGTAGTTAGGAAGAATGCACAACAATATAATATATATAAAAATGACATATGTTATATTGTTGAGATGTTGCCTAACAACATATATATACCAATTAGTTGAGTTTAGAAGAAAAGTGAAGAAATTCGTGTTTGAAGACATACTTTTTCTACTTAGGATGAGTGTCACGTGGTCTCATCAATTCTGCAAGGGTTATATTGCTTCATGTATAACAACAGGTACTATCTTCATTTTTTAAAATTATTTGTTGCAATGTGTAGATTTTCTAACCATTTTATCATGTTTGCAATTCTTAGGTAGTATATTTGGTTCTTGTATGGAAAACATATACAGGGTGATGTAAAATTCAAACCCATAGTATAAAAATTTTATTTGTTTTTCAAAAAATGAAGAAAGTGCGCCAATTAGCGAATGCGCTGTATGTAGTTCTGAACGGTACATGTCCTTGTTCCTCGGTTTTCATTGGTCAGCCATATTGTTAAGATGCAATGAGACATATCATGGAATGAAATCGTTTATATAGTGTAAAATGAATAAAACAGTACCAAACATAATATGCACAAGATAACTTTCCTTCTACAGTAGGGGCGCTGCTTGCAGTCAGAATATGAAGAGGGTACAGCTCTTCAATTTGAGCTTTATTTCATTAAAATATATTCAGAAGTTTCAGAGATATAGCCTTAAATATACAGTAGTTAGGAAGAATGCACAACAATATAATATATAAAAAAATGACATATGTTATATTGTTGAAATGTTGCCTGACAACATATATATACCAATTAGTTTAGTTTAGAAGAAAAGTGAAGAAATTCGTGTTTGAAGACATACTTTTTCTACTTAGGATGAGTGTCACGTGGTCTCATCAATTCTGCAAGGGTTATATTGCTTCATGTATAACAACAGGTACTATCTTCATTTTTAAAATTTTTTGTTATAATGTGTAGATTTTCTTACCATTTTATCATGTTTGCAATTCTTAGGTAGTATATTTGGTTGTTGTATGGAAAACATATACAGGGTTGATGCAAAATTCAAACCCATAGTATAAAAATTTTATTTGTTTTTCAAAAAATGAAGAAAGTGCGCCAATTAGCGAATGCGCTGTATGTAGTTCTGAACGGTACATGTCCTTGTTCCTCGGTTGTCATTGGTCAGCCATATGTTAAGAGGCAATGAGACATATCATGAATAAAATCGTTTATATAGTGTAAAATGAATAAAACAGTACCAAACATGATATGCACAAGATAACTTTTCTTCTACTGTAGGGGGCGCTGCTTGCAGTCAGAATATGAAGAGGGTTTAGCTCTTCAATTTGAGCTTTATTTCATTAAAATATATTCAGAAGTTTCGGAGATATAGCCTTAAATATACAGTAGTTAGGAAGAATGCACAACAATATAATATATATAAAAATGACATATGTTATATTGTTGAGATGTTGCCTAACAACATATATATACCAATTAGTTGAGTTTAGAAGAAAAGTGAAGAAATTCGTGTTTGAAGACATACTTTTTCTACTTAGGATGAGTGTCACGTGGTCTCATCAATTCTGCAAGGGTTATATTGCTTCATGTATAACAACAGGTACTATCTTCATTTTTTAAAATTATTTGTTGCAATGTGTAGATTTTCTTACCATTTTATCATGTTTGCAATTCTTAGGTAGTATATTTGGTTCTTGTATGGAAAACATATACAGGGTGATGTAAAATTCAAACCCATAGTATAAAAATTTTATTTGTTTTTCAAAAAATGAAGAAAGTGCGCCAATTAGCGAATGCGCTGTATGTAGTTCTGAACGGTACATGTCCTTGTTCCTCGGTTTTCATTGGTCAGCCATATTGTTAAGAGGCAATGAGACATATCATGGAATGAAATCGTTTATATAGTGTAAAATGAATAAAACAGTACCAAACATGATATGCACAAGATAACTTTCCTTCTACAGTAGGGGGCGCTGCTTGCAGTCAGAATATGAAGAGGGTACAGCTCTTCAATTTGAGCTTTATTTCATTAAAATATATTCAGAAGTTTCGGAGATATAGCCTTAAATATACAGTAGTTAGGAAGAATGCACAACAATATAATATATATAAAAATGACATATGTTATATTGTTGAGATGTTGCCTAACAACATATATATACCAATTAGTTGAGTTTAGAAGAAAAAGTGAAGAAATTCGTGTTTGAAGACATACTTTTTCTACTTAGGATGAGTGTCACGTGGTCTCATCAATTCTGCAAGGGTTATATTGCTTCATGTATAACAACAGGTACTATCTTCATTTTTTAAAATTTTTTGTTATAATGTGTAGATTTTCTTACCATTTTATCATGTTTGCAATTCTTAGGTAGTATATTTGGTTGTTGTATGGAAAACATATACAGGGTGATGCAAAATTCAAACCCATAGTATAAAAATTTTATTTGTTTTTCAAAAAATGAAGAAAGTGCGCCAATTAGCGAATGCGCTGTATGTAGTTCTGAACGGTACATGTACTTATTCCTCGGTTGTCATTGGTCAGCCATATTGTTATGAAGCAATGAGACATATCGTGGAATAAAATCGTTTATATAGTGTAAAATGAATAAAACAGTACCAAACATGATATGCACAAGATAACTTTTCTTCTACTGCAGGGGGCGCTGCTTGCAGTCAGAATATGAAGAGGGTACAGCTCTTCAATTTGAGCTTTATTTCATTAAAATATATTCAGAAGTTTCAGAGATATAGCCTTAAATATACAGTAGTTAGGAAGAATGCACAACAATATAATATATAAAAAAATGACATATGTTATATTGTTGAAATGTTGCCTGACAACATATATATACCAATTAGTTTAGTTTAGAAGAAAAGTGAAGAAATTCGTGTTTGAAGACATACTTTTTCTACTTAGGATGAGTGTCACGTGGTCTCATCAATTCTGCAAGGGTTATATTGCTTCATGTATAACAACAGGTACTATCTTCATTTTTTAAAATTTTTTGTTATAATGTGTAGATTTTCTTACCATTTTATCATGTTTGCAATTCTTAGGTAGTATATTTGGTTGTTGTATGGAAAACATATACAGGGTGATGCAAAATTCAAACCCATAGTATAAAAATTTTATTTGTTTTTCAAAAAATGAAGAAAGTGCGCCAATTAGCGAATGCGCTGTATGTAGTTCTGAACGGTACATGTCCTTGTTCCTCGGTTGTCATTGGTCAGCCATATTGTTAAGAGGCAATGAGACATATCATGGAATAAAATCGTTTATATAGTGTAAAATGAATAAAACAGTACCAAACATGATATGCACAAGATAACTTTTCTTCTACTGTAGGGGGCGCTGCTTGCAGTCAGAATATGAAGAGGGTACAGCTCTTCAATTTGAGCTTTATTTCATTAAAATATATTCAGAAGTTTCGGAGATATAGCCTTAAATATACAGTAGTTAGGAAGAATGCACAACAATATAATATATATAAAAATGACATATGTTATATTGTTGAGATGTTGCCTAACAACATATATATACCAATTAGTTGAGTTTAGAAGAAAAGTGAAGAAATTCGTGTTTGAAGACATACTTTTTCTACTTAGGATGAGTGTCACGTGGTCTCATCAATTCTGCAAGGGTTATATTGCTTCATGTATAACAACAGGTACTATCTTCATTTTTTAAAATTTTTTGTTATAATGTGTAGATTTTCTTACCATTTTATCATGTTTGCAATTCTTAGGTAGTATATTTGGTTGTTGTATGGAAAACATATACAGGGTGATGCAAAATTCAAACCCATAGTATAAAAATTTTATTTGTTTTTCAAAAAATGAAGAAAGTGCGCCAATTAGCGAATGCGCTGTATGTAGTTCTGAACGGTACATGTCCTTGTTCCTCGGTTGTCATTGGTCAGCCATATTGTTAAGAGGCAATGAGACATATCATGGAATAAAATCGTTTATATAGTGTAAAATGAATAAAACAGTACCAAACATGATATGCACAAGATAACTTTTCTTCTACTGTAGGGGGCGCTGCTTGCAGTCAGAATATGAAGAGGGTTTAGCTCTTCAATTTGAGCTTTATTTCATTAAAATATATTCAGAAGTTTCGGAGATATAGCCTCAAATATATAAAGTAGTTAGGAAGAATGCACAACAATATAATATATATAAAAATGACATATGTTATATTGTTGAGATGTTGCCTAACAACATATATATACCAATTAGTTGAGTTTAGAAGAAAAGTGAAGAAATTCGTGTTTGAAGACATACTTTTTCTACTTAGGATGAGTGTCACGTGGTCTCATCAATTCTGCAAGGGTTATATTGCTTCATGTATAACAACAGGTACTATCTTCATTTTTTAAAATTATTTGTTGCAATGTGTAGATTTTCTTACCATTTTATCATGTTTGCAATTCTTAGGTAGTATATTTGGTTCTTGTATGGAAAACATATACAGGGTGATGTAAAATTCAAACCCATAGTATAAAAATTTTATTTGTTTTTCAAAAAATGAAGAAAGTGCGCCAATTAGCGAATGCGCTGTATGTAGTTCTGAACGGTACATGTCCTTGTTCCTCGGTTTTCATTGGTCAGCCATATTGTTAAGAGGCAATGAGACATATCATGGAATGAAATCGTTTATATAGTGTAAAATGAATAAAACAGTACCAAACATGATATGCACAAGATAACTTTCCTTCTACAGTAGGGGGCGCTGCTTGCAGTCAGAATATGAAGAGGGTACAGCTCTTCAATTTGAGCTTTATTTCATTAAAATATATTCAGAAGTTTCGGAGATATAGCCTTAAATATACAGTAGTTAGGAAGAATGCACAACAATATAATATATATAAAAATGACATATGTTATATTGTTGAGATGTTGCCTAACAACATATATATACCAATTAGTTGAGTTTAGAAGAAAAAGTGAAGAAATTCGTGTTTGAAGACATACTTTTTCTACTTAGGATGAGTGTCACGTGGTCTCATCAATTCTGCAAGGGTTATATTGCTTCATGTATAACAACAGGTACTATCTTCATTTTTTAAAATTTTTTGTTATAATGTGTAGATTTTCTTACCATTTTATCATGTTTGCAATTCTTAGGTAGTATATTTGGTTGTTGTATGGAAAACATATACAGGGTGATGCAAAATTCAAACCCATAGTATAAAAATTTTATTTGTTTTTCAAAAAATGAAGAAAGTGCGCCAATTAGCGAATGCGCTGTATGTAGTTCTGAACGGTACATGTACTTATTCCTCGGTTGTCATTGGTCAGCCATATTGTTATGAAGCAATGAGACATATCGTGGAATAAAATCGTTTATATAGTGTAAAATGAATAAAACAGTACCAAACATGATATGCACAAGATAACTTTTCTTCTACTGCAGGGGGCGCTGCTTGCAGTCAGAATATGAAGAGGGTACAGCTCTTCAATTTGAGCTTTATTTCATTAAAATATATTCAGAAGTTTCAGAGATATAGCCTTAAATATACAGTAGTTAGGAAGAATGCACAACAATATAATATATAAAAAAATGACATATGTTATATTGTTGAAATGTTGCCTGACAACATATATATACCAATTAGTTTAGTTTAGAAGAAAAGTGAAGAAATTCGTGTTTGAAGACATACTTTTTCTACTTAGGATGAGTGTCACGTGGTCTCATCAATTCTGCAAGGGTTATATTGCTTCATGTATAACAACAGGTACTATCTTCATTTTTAAAATTTTTTGTTATAATGTGTAGATTTTCTTACCATTTTATCATGTTTGCAATTCTTAGGTAGTATATTTGGTTGTTGTATGGAAAACATATACAGGGTGATGCAAAATTCAAACCCATAGTATAAAAATTTTATTTGTTTTTCAAAAAATGAAGAAAGTGCGCCAATTAGCGAATGCGCTGTATGTAGTTCTGAACGGTACATGTCCTTGTTCCTCGGTTGTCATTGGTCAGCCATATTGTTAAGAGGCAATGAGACATATCATGGAATAAAATCGTTTATATAGTGTAAAATGAATAAAACAGTACCAAACATGATATGCACAAGATAACTTTTCTTCTACTGTAGGGGGCGCTGCTTGCAGTCAGAATATGAAGAGGGTACAGCTCTTCAATTTGAGCTTTATTTCATTAAAATATATTCAGAAGTTTCGGAGATATAGCCTTAAATATACAGTAGTTAGGAAGAATGCACAACAATATAATATATATAAAAATGACATATGTTATATTGTTGAGATGTTGCCTAACAACATATATATACCAATTAGTTGAGTTTAGAAGAAAAGTGAAGAAATTCGTGTTTGAAGACATACTTTTTCTACTTAGGATGAGTGTCACGTGGTCTCATCAATTCTGCAAGGGTTATATTGCTTCATGTATAACAACAGGTACTATCTTCATTTTTTAAAATTTTTTGTTATAATGTGTAGATTTTCTTACCATTTTATCATGTTTGCAATTCTTAGGTAGTATATTTGGTTGTTGTATGGAAAACATATACAGGGTGATGCAAAATTCAAACCCATAGTATAAAAATTTTATTTGTTTTTCAAAAAATGAAGAAAGTGCGCCAATTAGCGAATGCGCTGTATGTAGTTCTGAACGGTACATGTCCTTGTTCCTCGGTTTTCATTGGTCAGCCATATTGTTAAGAGGCAATGAGACATATCATGGAATGAAATCGTTTATATAGTGTAAAATGAATAAAACAGTACCAAACATGATATGCACAAGATAACTTTTCTTCTACTGTAGGGGGCGCTGCTTGCAGTCAGAATATGAAGAGGGTACAGCTCTTCAATTTGAGCTTTATTTCATTAAAATATATTCAGAAGTTTCGGAGATATAGCCTTAAATATACAGTAGTTAGGAAGAATGCACAACAATATAATATATATAAAAATGACATATGTTATATTGTTGAGATGTTGCCTAACAACATATATATACCAATTAGTAGAGTTTAGAAGAAAAGTGAAGAAATTCGTGTTTGATGACATACTTTTTCTACTTAGGATGAGTGTCACGTGGTCTCATCAATTCTGCAAGGGTTATATTGCTTCATGTATAACAACAGGTACTATCTTCATTTTTTAAAATTATTTGTTGCAATGTGTAGATTTTCTTACCATTTTATCATGTTTGTAATTCTTAGGTAGTATATTTGGTTCTTGTATGGAAAACATATACAGGGTGATGCAAAATTCATACCCATAGTTTAAAAATTTTATTTGTTTTTCAAAAAATGAAGAAAGTGCGCCAATTAGCGAATGCGCTGTATGTAGTTCTGAACGGTACATGTCCTTGTTCCTCGGTTGTCATTGGTCAGCCATATTGTTAAGAGGCAATGAGACATATCATGGAATGAAATCGTTTATATAGTGTAAAATGAATAAAACAGTACCAAACATAATATGCACAAGATAACTTTCCTTCTACAGTAGGGGGCGCTGCTTGCAGTCAGAATATGAAGAGGGTACAGCTCTTCAATTTGAGCTTTATTTCATTAAAATATATTCAGAAGTTTCAGAGATATAGCCTTAAATATACAGTAGTTAGGAAGAATGCACAACAATATAATATATAAAAAAATGACATATGTTATATTGTTGAAATGTTGCCTGACAACATATATATACCAATTAGTTTAGTTTAGAAGAAAAGTGAAGAAATTCGTGTTTGAAGACATACTTTTTCTACTTAGGATGAGTGTCACGTGGTCTCATCAATTCTGCAAGGGTTATATTGCTTCATGTATAACAACAGGTACTATCTTCATTTTTTAAAATTTTTTGTTATAATGTGTAGATTGTCTTACCATTTTATCATGTTTGCAATTCTTAGGTAGTATATTTGGTTGTTGTATGGAAAACATATACAGGGTGATGCAAAATTCAAACCCATAGTATAAAAATTTTATTTGTTTTTCAAAAAATGAAGAAAGTGCGCCAATTAGCGAATGCGCTGTATGTAGTTCTGAACGGTACATGTCCTTGTTCCTCGGTTGTCATTGGTCAGCCATATTGTTAAGAGGCAATGAGACATATCATGGAATAAAATCGTTTATATAGTGTAAAATGAATAAAACAGTACCAAACATGATATGCACAAGATAACTTTTCTTCTACTGTAGGGGGCGCTGCTTGCAGTCAGAATATGAAGAGGGTACAGCTCTTCAATTTGAGCTTTATTTCATTAAAATATATTCAGAAGTTTCGGAGATATAGCCTCAAATATATAAAGTAGTTAGGAAGAATGCACAACAATATAATATATATAAAAATGACATATGTTATATTGTTGAGATGTTGCCTAACAACATATATATACCAATTAGTTGAGTTTAGAAGAAAAGTGAAGAAATTCGTGTTTGAAGACATACTTTTTCTACTTAGGATGAGTGTCACGTGGTCTCATCAATTCTGCAAGGGTTATATTGCTTCATGTATAACAACAGGTACTATCTTCATTTTTTAAAATTATTTGTTGCAATGTGTAGATTTTCTTACCATTTTATCATGTTTGCAATTCTTAGGTAGTATATTTGGTTCTTGTATGGAAAACATATACAGGGTGATGTAAAATTCAAACCCATAGTATAAAAATTTTATTTGTTTTTCAAAAAATGAAGAAAGTGCGCCAATTAGCGAATGCGCTGTATGTAGTTCTGAACGGTACATGTCCTTGTTCCTCGGTTTTCATTGGTCAGCCATATTGTTAAGAGGCAATGAGACATATCATGGAATGAAATCGTTTATATAGTGTAAAATGAATAAAACAGTACCAAACATAATATGCACAAGATAACTTTCCTTCTACAGTAGGGGGCGCTGCTTGCAGTCAGAATATGAAGAGGGTACAGCTCTTCAATTTGAGCTTTATTTCATTAAAATATATTCAGAAGTTTCAGAGATATAGCCTTAAATATACAGTAGTTAGGAAGAATGCACAACAATATAATATATAAAAAAATGACATATGTTATATTGTTGAAATGTTGCCTGACAACATATATATACCAATTAGTTTAGTTTAGAAGAAAAGTGAAGAAATTCGTGTTTGAAGACATACTTTTTCTACTTAGGATGAGTGTCACGTGGTCTCATCAATTCTGCAAGGGTTATATTGCTTCATGTATAACAACAGGTACTATCTTCATTTTTTAAAATTTTTTGTTATAATGTGTAGATTTTCTTACCATTTTATCATGTTTGCAATTCTTAGGTAGTATATTTGGTTGTTGTATGGAAAACATATACAGGGTGATGCAAAATTCAAACCCATAGTATAAAAATTTTATTTGTTTTTCAAAAAATGAAGAAAGTGCGCCAATTAGCGAATGCGCTGTATGTAGTTCTGAACGGTACATGTCCTTGTTCCTCGGTTGTCATTGGTCAGCCATATTGTTAAGAGGCAATGAGACATATCATGGAATAAAATCGTTTATATAGTGTAAAATGAATAAAACAGTACCAAACATGATATGCACAAGATAACTTTTCTTCTACTGTAGGGGGCGCTGCTTGCAGTCAGAATATGAAGAGGGTTTAGCTCTTCAATTTGAGCTTTATTTCATTAAAATATATTCAGAAGTTTCGGAGATATAGCCTCAAATATATAAAGTAGTTAGGAAGAATGCACAACAATATAATATATATAAAAATGACATATGTTATATTGTTGAGATGTTGCCTAACAACATATATATACCAATTAGTTGAGTTTAGAAGAAAAGTGAAGAAATTCGTGTTTGAAGACATACTTTTTCTACTTAGGATGAGTGTCACGTGGTCTCATCAATTCTGCAAGGGTTATATTGCTTCATGTATAACAACAGGTACTATCTTCATTTTTTAAAATTATTTGTTGCAATGTGTAGATTTTCTTACCATTTTATCATGTTTGCAATTCTTAGGTAGTATATTTGGTTCTTGTATGGAAAACATATACAGGGTGATGTAAAATTCAAACCCATAGTATAAAAATTTTATTTGTTTTTCAAAAAATGAAGAAAGTGCGCCAATTAGCGAATGCGCTGTATGTAGTTCTGAACGGTACATGTCCTTGTTCCTCGGTTTTCATTGGTCAGCCATATTGTTAAGAGGCAATGAGACATATCATGGAATGAAATCGTTTATATAGTGTAAAATGAATAAAACAGTACCAAACATGATATGCACAAGATAACTTTCCTTCTACAGTAGGGGGCGCTGCTTGCAGTCAGAATATGAAGAGGGTACAGCTCTTCAATTTGAGCTTTATTTCATTAAAATATATTCAGAAGTTTCGGAGATATAGCCTTAAATATACAGTAGTTAGGAAGAATGCACAACAATATAATATATATAAAAATGACATATGTTATATTGTTGAGATGTTGCCTAACAACATATATATACCAATTAGTTGAGTTTAGAAGAAAAAGTGAAGAAATTCGTGTTTGAAGACATACTTTTTCTACTTAGGATGAGTGTCACGTGGTCTCATCAATTCTGCAAGGGTTATATTGCTTCATGTATAACAACAGGTACTATCTTCATTTTTTAAAATTTTTTGTTATAATGTGTAGATTTTCTTACCATTTTATCATGTTTGCAATTCTTAGGTAGTATATTTGGTTGTTGTATGGAAAACATATACAGGGTGATGCAAAATTCAAACCCATAGTATAAAAATTTTATTTGTTTTTCAAAAAATGAAGAAAGTGCGCCAATTAGCGAATGCGCTGTATGTAGTTCTGAACGGTACATGTACTTATTCCTCGGTTGTCATTGGTCAGCCATATTGTTATGAAGCAATGAGACATATCGTGGAATAAAATCGTTTATATAGTGTAAAATGAATAAAACAGTACCAAACATGATATGCACAAGATAACTTTTCTTCTACTGCAGGGGGCGCTGCTTGCAGTCAGAATATGAAGAGGGTACAGCTCTTCAATTTGAGCTTTATTTCATTAAAATATATTCAGAAGTTTCAGAGATATAGCCTTAAATATACAGTAGTTAGGAAGAATGCACAACAATATAATATATAAAAAAATGACATATGTTATATTGTTGAAATGTTGCCTGACAACATATATATACCAATTAGTTTAGTTTAGAAGAAAAGTGAAGAAATTCGTGTTTGAAGACATACTTTTTCTACTTAGGATGAGTGTCACGTGGTCTCATCAATTCTGCAAGGGTTATATTGCTTCATGTATAACAACAGGTACTATCTTCATTTTTTAAAATTTTTTGTTATAATGTGTAGATTTTCTTACCATTTTATCATGTTTGCAATTCTTAGGTAGTATATTTGGTTGTTGTATGGAAAACATATACAGGGTGATGCAAAATTCAAACCCATAGTATAAAAATTTTATTTGTTTTTCAAAAAATGAAGAAAGTGCGCCAATTAGCGAATGCGCTGTATGTAGTTCTGAACGGTACATGTCCTTGTTCCTCGGTTGTCATTGGTCAGCCATATTGTTAAGAGGCAATGAGACATATCATGGAATAAAATCGTTTATATAGTGTAAAATGAATAAAACAGTACCAAACATGATATGCACAAGATAACTTTTCTTCTACTGTAGGGGGCGCTGCTTGCAGTCAGAATATGAAGAGGGTACAGCTCTTCAATTTGAGCTTTATTTCATTAAAATATATTCAGAAGTTTCGGAGATATAGCCTTAAATATACAGTAGTTAGGAAGAATGCACAACAATATAATATATATAAAAATGACATATGTTATATTGTTGAGATGTTGCCTAACAACATATATATACCAATTAGTTGAGTTTAGAAGAAAAGTGAAGAAATTCGTGTTTGAAGACATACTTTTTCTACTTAGGATGAGTGTCACGTGGTCTCATCAATTCTGCAAGGGTTATATTGCTTCATGTATAACAACAGGTACTATCTTCATTTTTTAAAATTTTTTGTTATAATGTGTAGATTTTCTTACCATTTTATCATGTTTGCAATTCTTAGGTAGTATATTTGGTTGTTGTATGGAAAACATATACAGGGTGATGCAAAATTCAAACCCATAGTATAAAAATTTTATTTGTTTTTCAAAAAATGAAGAAAGTGCGCCAATTAGCGAATGCGCTGTATGTAGTTCTGAACGGTACATGTCCTTGTTCCTCGGTTTTCATTGGTCAGCCATATTGTTAAGAGGCAATGAGACATATCATGGAATGAAATCGTTTATATAGTGTAAAATGAATAAAACAGTACCAAACATGATATGCACAAGATAACTTTCCTTCTACAGTAGGGGTCTCTGCTTGCAGTCAGAATATGAAGAGGGTACAGCTCTTCAATTTGAGCTTTATTTCATTAAAATATATTCAGAAGTTTCGGAGATATAGCCTTAAATATACAGTAGTTAGGAAGAATGCACAACAATATAATATATATAAAAATGACATATGTTATATTGTTGAGATGTTGCCTAACAACATATATATACCAATTAGTTGAGTTTAGAAGAAAAAGTGAAGAAATTCGTGTTTGAAGACATACTTTTTCTACTTAGGATGAGTGTCACGTGGTCTCATCAATTCTGCAAGGGTTATATTGCTTCATGTATAACAACAGGTACTATCTTCATTTTTTAAAATTTTTTGTTATAATGTGTAGATTTTCTTACCATTTTATCATGTTTGCAATTCTTAGGTAGTATATTTGGTTGTTGTATGGAAAACATATACAGGGTGATGCAAAATTCAAACCCATAGTATAAAAATTTTATTTGTTTTTCAAAAAATGAAGAAAGTGCGCCAATTAGCGAATGCGCTGTATGTAGTTCTGAACGGTACATGTCCTTGTTCCTCGGTTTTCATTGGTCAGCCATATTGTTAAGAGGCAATGAGACATATCATGGAATGAAATCGTTTATATAGTGTAAAATGAATAAAACAGTACCAAACATAATATGCACAAGATAACTTTCCTTCTACAGTAGGGGGCGCTGCTTGCAGTCAGAATATGAAGAGGGTACAGCTCTTCAATTTGAGCTTTATTTCATTAAAATATATTCAGAAGTTTCGGAGATATAGCCTTAAATATACAGTAGTTAGGAAGAATGCACAACAATATAATATATATAAAAATGACATATGTTATATTGTTGAGATGTTGCCTAACAACATATATATACCAATTAGTTGAGTTTAGAAGAAAAAGTGAAGAAATTCGTGTTTGAAGACATACTTTTTCTACTTAGGATGAGTGTCACGTGGTCTCATCAATTCTGCAAGGGTTATATTGCTTCATGTATAACAACAGGTACTATCTTCATTTTTTAAAATTTTTTGTTATAATGTGTAGATTTTCTTACCATTTTATCATGTTTGCAATTCTTAGGTAGTATATTTGGTTGTTGTATGGAAAACATATACAGGGTGATGCAAAATTCAAACCCATAGTATAAAAATTTTATTTGTTTTTCAAAAAATGAAGAAAGTGCGCCAATTAGCGAATGCGCTGTATGTAGTTCTGAACGGTACATGTACTTATTCCTCGGTTGTCATTGGTCAGCCATATTGTTATGAAGCAATGAGACATATCGTGGAATAAAATCGTTTATATAGTGTAAAATGAATAAAACAGTACCAAACATGATATGCACAAGATAACTTTTCTTCTACTGTAGGGGGCGCTGCTTGCAGTCAGAATATGAAGAGGGTACAGCTCTTCAATTTGAGTTTTATTTCATTAAAATATATTCAGAAGTTTCAGAGATATAGCCTTAAATATACAGTAGTTAGGAAGAATGCACAACAATATAATATATAAAAAAATGACATATGTTATATTGTTGAAATGTTGCCTGACAACATATATATACCAATTAGTTGAGTTTAGAAGAAAAGTGAAGAAATTCGTGTTTGAAGACATACTTTTTCTACTTAGGATGAGTGTCACGTGGTCTCATCAATTCTGCAAGGGTTATATTGCTTCATGTATAACAACAGGTACTATCTTCATTTTTTAAAATTTTTTGTTATAATGTGTAGATTTTCTTACCATTTTATCATGTTTGCAATTCTTAGGTAGTATATTTGGTTGTTGTATGGAAAACATATACAGGGTGATGCAAAATTCAAACCCATAGTATAAAAATTTTATTTGTTTTTCAAAAAATGAAGAAAGTGCGCCAATTAGCGAATGCGCTGTATGTAGTTCTGAACGGTACATGTCCTTGTTCCTCGGTTTTCATTGGTCAGCCATATTGTTAAGAGGCAATGAGACATATCATGGAATGAAATCGTTTATATAGTGTAAAATGAATAAAACAGTACCAAACATGATATGCACAAGATAACTTTCCTTCTACAGTAGGGGTCGCTGCTTGCAGTCAGAATATGAAGAGGGTACAGGTCTTCAATTTGAGCTTTATTTCATTAAAATATATTCAGAAGTTTCGGAGATATAGCCTTAAATATACAGTAGTTAGGAAGAATGCACAACAATATAATATATATAAAAATGACATATGTTATATTGTTGAGATGTTGCCTAACAACATATATATACCAATTAGTTGAGTTTAGAAGAAAAAGTGAAGAAATTCGTGTTTGAAGACATACTTTTTCTACTTAGGATGAGTGTCACGTGGTCTCATCAATTCTGCAAGGGTTATATTGCTTCATGTATAACAACAGGTACTATCTTCATTTTTTAAAATTTTTTGTTATAATGTGTAGATTTTCTTACCATTTTATCATGTTTGCAATTCTTAGGTAGTATATTTGGTTGTTGTATGGAAAACATATACAGGGTGATGCAAAATTCAAACCCATAGTATAAAAATTTTATTTGTTTTTCAAAAAATGAAGAAAGTGCGCCAATTAGCGAATGCGCTGTATGTAGTTCTGAACGGTACATGTCCTTGTTCCTCGGTTGTCATTGGTCAGCCATATTGTTAAGAGGCAATGAGACATATCATGGAATAAAATCGTTTATATAGTGTAAAATGAATAAAACAGTACCAAACATGATATGCACAAGATAACTTTTCTTCTACTGTAGGGGGCGCTGCTTGCAGTCAGAATATGAAGAGGGTACAGCTCTTCAATTTGAGCTTTATTTCATTAAAATATATTCAGAAGTTTCGGAGATATAGCCTCAAATATATAAAGTAGTTAGGAAGAATGCACAACAATATAATATATATAAAAATGACATATGTTATATTGTTGAGATGTTGCCTAACAACATATATATACCAATTAGTTGAGTTTAGAAGAAAAGTGAAGAAATTCGTGTTTGAAGACATACTTTTTCTACTTAGGATGAGTGTCACGTGGTCTCATCAATTCTGCAAGGGTTATATTGCTTCATGTATAACAACAGGTACTATCTTCATTTTTTAAAATTATTTGTTGCAATGTGTAGATTTTCTTACCATTTTATCATGTTTGCAATTCTTAGGTAGTATATTTGGTTCTTGTATGGAAAACATATACAGGGTGATGTAAAATTCAAACCCATAGTATAAAAATTTTATTTGTTTTTCAAAAAATGAAGAAAGTGCGCCAATTAGCGAATGCGCTGTATGTAGTTCTGAACGGTACATGTCCTTGTTCCTCGGTTTTCATTGGTCAGCCATATTGTTAAGAGGCAATGAGACATATCATGGAATGAAATCGTTTATATAGTGTAAAATGAATAAAACAGTACCAAACATAATATGCACAAGATAACTTTCCTTCTACAGTAGGGGGCGCTGCTTGCAGTCAGAATATGAAGAGGGTACAGCTCTTCAATTTGAGCTTTATTTCATTAAAATATATTCAGAAGTTTCAGAGATATAGCCTTAAATATACAGTAGTTAGGAAGAATGCACAACAATATAATATATAAAAAAATGACATATGTTATATTGTTGAAATGTTGCCTGACAACATATATATACCAATTAGTTTAGTTTAGAAGAAAAGTGAAGAAATTCGTGTTTGAAGACATACTTTTTCTACTTAGGATGAGTGTCACGTGGTCTCATCAATTCTGCAAGGGTTATATTGCTTCATGTATAACAACAGGTCCTATCTTCATTTTTTAAAATTTTTTGTTATAATGTGTAGATTTTCTTACCATTTTATCATGTTTGCAATTCTTAGGTAGTATATTTGGTTGTTGTATGGAAAACATATACAGGGTGATGCAAAATTCAAACCCATAGTATAAAAATTTTATTTGTTTTTCAAAAAATGAAGAAAGTGCGCCAATTAGCGAATGCGCTGTATGTAGTTCTGAACGGTACATGTCCTTGTTCCTCGGTTTTCATTGGTCAGCCATATTGTTAAGAGGCAATGAGACATATCATGGAATGAAATCGTTTATATAGTGTAAAATGAATAAAACAGTACCAAACATAATATGCACAAGATAACTTTCCTTCTACAGTAGGGGGCGCTGCTTGCAGTCAGAATATGAAGAGGGTACAGCTCTTCAATTTGAGCTTTATTTCATTAAAATATATTCAGAAGTTTCGGAGATATAGCCTTAAATATACAGTAGTTAGGAAGAATGCACAACAATATAATATATATAAAAATGACATATGTTATATTGTTGAGATGTTGCCTAACAACATATATATACCAATTAGTTGAGTTTAGAAGAAAAAGTGAAGAAATTCGTGTTTGAAGACATACTTTTTCTACTTAGGATGAGTGTCACGTGGTCTCATCAATTCTGCAAGGGTTATATTGCTTCATGTATAACAACAGGTACTATCTTCATTTTTTAAAATTTTTTGTTATAATGTGTAGATTTTCTTACCATTTTATCATGTTTGCAATTCTTAGGTAGTATATTTGGTTGTTGTATGGAAAACATATACAGGGTGATGCAAAATTCAAACCCATAGTATAAAAATTTTATTTGTTTTTCAAAAAATGAAGAAAGTGCGCCAATTAGCGAATGCGCTGTATGTAGTTCTGAACGGTACATGTACTTATTCCTCGGTTGTCATTGGTCAGCCATATTGTTATGAAGCAATGAGACATATCGTGGAATAAAATCGTTTATATAGTGTAAAATGAATAAAACAGTACCAAACATGATATGCACAAGATAACTTTTCTTCTACTGTAGGGGGCGCTGCTTGCAGTCAGAATATGAAGAGGGTACAGCTCTTCAATTTGAGTTTTATTTCATTAAAATATATTCAGAAGTTTCAGAGATATAGCCTTAAATATACAGTAGTTAGGAAGAATGCACAACAATATAATATATAAAAAAATGACATATGTTATATTGTTGAAATGTTGCCTGACAACATATATATACCAATTAGTTGAGTTTAGAAGAAAAGTGAAGAAATTCGTGTTTGAAGACATACTTTTTCTACTTAGGATGAGTGTCACGTGGTCTCATCAATTCTGCAAGGGTTATATTGCTTCATGTATAACAACAGGTACTATCTTCATTTTTTAAAATTTTTTGTTATAATGTGTAGATTTTCTTACCATTTTATCATGTTTGCAATTCTTAGGTAGTATATTTGGTTGTTGTATGGAAAACATATACAGGGTGATGCAAAATTCAAACCCATAGTATAAAAATTTTATTTGTTTTTCAAAAAATGAAGAAAGTGCGCCAATTAGCGAATGCGCTGTATGTAGTTCTGAACGGTACATGTCCTTGTTCCTCGGTTTTCATTGGTCAGCCATATTGTTAAGAGGCAATGAGACATATCATGGAATGAAATCGTTTATATAGTGTAAAATGAATAAAACAGTACCAAACATGATATGCACAAGATAACTTTCCTTCTACAGTAGGGGTCGCTGCTTGCAGTCAGAATATGAAGAGGGTACAGCTCTTCAATTTGAGCTTTATTTCATTAAAATATATTCAGAAGTTTCGGAGATATAGCCTTAAATATACAGTAGTTAGGAAGAATGCACAACAATATAATATATATAAAAATGACATATGTTATATTGTTGAGATGTTGCCTAACAACATATATATACCAATTAGTTGAGTTTAGAAGAAAAAGTGAAGAAATTCGTGTTTGAAGACATACTTTTTCTACTTAGGATGAGTGTCACGTGGTCTCATCAATTCTGCAAGGGTTATATTGCTTCATGTATAACAACAGGTACTATCTTCATTTTTTAAAATTTTTTGTTATAATGTGTAGATTTTCTTACCATTTTATCATGTTTGCAATTCTTAGGTAGTATATTTGGTTGTTGTATGGAAAACATATACAGGGTGATGCAAAATTCAAACCCATAGTATAAAAATTTTATTTGTTTTTCAAAAAATGAAGAAAGTGCGCCAATTAGCGAATGCGCTGTATGTAGTTCTGAACGGTACATGTCCTTGTTCCTCGGTTGTCATTGGTCAGCCATATTGTTAAGAGGCAATGAGACATATCATGGAATAAAATCGTTTATATAGTGTAAAATGAATAAAACAGTACCAAACATGATATGCACAAGATAACTTTTCTTCTACTGTAGGGGGCGCTGCTTGCAGTCAGAATATGAAGAGGGTACAGCTCTTCAATTTGAGCTTTATTTCATTAAAATATATTCAGAAGTTTCGGAGATATAGCCTCAAATATATAAAGTAGTTAGGAAGAATGCACAACAATATAATATATATAAAAATGACATATGTTATATTGTTGAGATGTTGCCTAACAACATATATATACCAATTAGTTGAGTTTAGAAGAAAAGTGAAGAAATTCGTGTTTGAAGACATACTTTTTCTACTTAGGATGAGTGTCACGTGGTCTCATCAATTCTGCAAGGGTTATATTGCTTCATGTATAACAACAGGTACTATCTTCATTTTTTAAAATTATTTGTTGCAATGTGTAGATTTTCTTACCATTTTATCATGTTTGCAATTCTTAGGTAGTATATTTGGTTCTTGTATGGAAAACATATACAGGGTGATGTAAAATTCAAACCCATAGTATAAAAATTTTATTTGTTTTTCAAAAAATGAAGAAAGTGCGCCAATTAGCGAATGCGCTGTATGTAGTTCTGAACGGTACATGTCCTTGTTCCTCGGTTTTCATTGGTCAGCCATATTGTTAAGAGGCAATGAGACATATCATGGAATGAAATCGTTTATATAGTGTAAAATGAATAAAACAGTACCAAACATAATATGCACAAGATAACTTTCCTTCTACAGTAGGGGGCGCTGCTTGCAGTCAGAATATGAAGAGGGTACAGCTCTTCAATTTGAGCTTTATTTCATTAAAATATATTCAGAAGTTTCAGAGATATAGCCTTAAATATACAGTAGTTAGGAAGAATGCACAACAATATAATATATAAAAAAATGACATATGTTATATTGTTGAAATGTTGCCTGACAACATATATATACCAATTAGTTTAGTTTAGAAGAAAAGTGAAGAAATTCGTGTTTGAAGACATACTTTTTCTACTTAGGATGAGTGTCACGTGGTCTCATCAATTCTGCAAGGGTTATATTGCTTCATGTATAACAACAGGTCCTATCTTCATTTTTTAAAATTTTTTGTTATAATGTGTAGATTTTCTTACCATTTTATCATGTTTGCAATTCTTAGGTAGTATATTTGGTTGTTGTATGGAAAACATATACAGGGTGATGCAAAATTCAAACCCATAGTATAAAAATTTTATTTGTTTTTCAAAAAATGAAGAAAGTGCGCCAATTAGCGAATGCGCTGTATGTAGTTCTGAACGGTACATGTCCTTGTTCCTCGGTTGTCATTGGTCAGCCATATTGTTAAGAGGCAATGAGACATATCATGGAATAAAATCGTTTATATAGTGTAAAATGAATAAAACAGTACCAAACATGATATGCACAAGATAACTTTTCTTCTACTGTAGGGGGCGCTGCTTGCAGTCAGAATATGAAGAGGGTACAGCTCTTCAATTTGAGCTTTATTTCATTAAAATATATTCAGAAGTTTCGGAGATATAGCCTCAAATATATAAAGTAGTTAGGAAGAATGCACAACAATATAATATATATAAAAATGACATATGTTATATTGTTGAGATGTTGCCTAACAACATATATATACCAATTAGTTGAGTTTAGAAGAAAAGTGAAGAAATTCGTGTTTGAAGACATACTTTTTCTACTTAGGATGAGTGTCACGTGGTCTCATCAATTCTGCAAGGGTTATATTGCTTCATGTATAACAACAGGTACTATCTTCATTTTTTAAAATTATTTGTTGCAATGTGTAGATTTTCTTACCATTTTATCATGTTTGCAATTCTTAGGTAGTATATTTGGTTCTTGTATGGAAAACATATACAGGGTGATGTAAAATTCAAACCCATAGTATAAAAATTTTATTTGTTTTTCAAAAAATGAAGAAAGTGCGCCAATTAGCGAATGCGCTGTATGTAGTTCTGAACGGTACATGTCCTTGTTCCTCGGTTTTCATTGGTCAGCCATATTGTTAAGAGGCAATGAGACATATCATGGAATGAAATCGTTTATATAGTGTAAAATGAATAAAACAGTACCAAACATAATATGCACAAGCTAACTTTCCTTCTACAGTAGGGGGCGCTGCTTGCAGTCAGAATATGAAGAGGGTACAGCTCTTCAATTTGAGCTTTATTTCATTAAAATATATTCAGAAGTTTCAGAGATATAGCCTTAAATATACAGTAGTTAGGAAGAATGCACAACAATATAATATATAAAAAAATGACATATGTTATATTGTTGAGATGTTGCCTAACAACATATATATACCAATTAGTTGAGTTTAGAAGAAAAGTGAAGAAATTCGTGTTTGAAGACATACTTTTTCTACTTAGGATGAGTGTCACGTGGTCTCATCAATTCTGCAAGGGTTATATTGCTTCATGTATAACAACAGGTACTATCTTCATTTTTTAAAATTTTTTGTTATAATGTGTAGATTTTCTTACCATTTTATCATGTTTGCAATTCTTAGGTAGTATATTTGGTTGTTGTATGGAAAACATATACAGGGTGATGCAAAATTCAAACCCATAGTATAAAAATTTTATTTGTTTTTCAAAAAATGAAGAAAGTGCGCCAATTAGCGAATGCGCTGTATGTAGTTCTGAACGGTACATGTCCTTGTTCCTCGGTTTTCATTGGTCAGCCATATTGTTAAGAGGCAATGAGACATATCATGGAATGAAATCGTTTATATAGTGTAAAATGAATAAAACAGTACCAAACATAATATGCACAAGATAACTTTCCTTCTACAGTAGGGGGCGCTGCTTGCAGTCAGAATATGAAGAGGGTACAGCTCTTCAATTTGAGCTTTATTTCATTAAAATATATTCAGAAGTTTCGGAGATATAGCCTTAAATATACAGTAGTTAGGAAGAATGCACAACAATATAATATATATAAAAATGACATATGTTATATTGTTGAGATGTTGCCTAACAACATATATATACCAATTAGTTGAGTTTAGAAGAAAAAGTGAAGAAATTCGTGTTTGAAGACATACTTTTTCTACTTAGGATGAGTGTCACGTGGTCTCATCAATTCTGCAAGGGTTATATTGCTTCATGTATAACAACAGGTACTATCTTCATTTTTTAAAATTTTTTGTTATAATGTGTAGATTTTCTTACCATTTTATCATGTTTGCAATTCTTAGGTAGTATATTTGGTTGTTGTATGGAAAACATATACAGGGTGATGCAAAATTCAAACCCATAGTATAAAAATTTTATTTGTTTTTCAAAAAATGAAGAAAGTGCGCCAATTAGCGAATGCGCTGTATGTAGTTCTGAACGGTACATGTACTTATTCCTCGGTTGTCATTGGTCAGCCATATTGTTATGAAGCAATGAGACATATCGTGGAATAAAATCGTTTATATAGTGTAAAATGAATAAAACAGTACCAAACATGATATGCACAAGATAACTTTTCTTCTACTGTAGGGGGCGCTGCTTGCAGTCAGAATATGAAGAGGGTACAGCTCTTCAATTTGAGTTTTATTTCATTAAAATATATTCAGAAGTTTCAGAGATATAGCCTTAAATATACAGTAGTTAGGAAGAATGCACAACAATATAATATATAAAAAAATGACATATGTTATATTGTTGAAATGTTGCCTGACAACATATATATACCAATTAGTTGAGTTTAGAAGAAAAGTGAAGAAATTCGTGTTTGAAGACATACTTTTTCTACTTAGGATGAGTGTCACGTGGTCTCATCAATTCTGCAAGGGTTATATTGCTTCATGTATAACAACAGGTACTATCTTCATTTTTTAAAATTTTTTGTTATAATGTGTAGATTTTCTTACCATTTTATCATGTTTGCAATTCTTAGTTAGTATATTTGGTTGTTGTATGGAAAACATATACAGGGTGATGCAAAATTCAAACCCATAGTATAAAAATTTTATTTGTTTTTCAAAAAATGAAGAAAGTGCGCCAATTAGCGAATGCGCTGTATGTAGTTCTGAACGGTACATGTCCTTGTTCCTCGGTTTTCATTGGTCAGCCATATTGTTAAGAGGCAATGAGACATATCATGGAATGAAATCGTTTATATAGTGTAAAATGAATAAAACAGTACCAAACATGATATGCACAAGATAACTTTCCTTCTACAGTAGGGGTCGCTGCTTGCAGTCAGAATATGAAGAGGGTACAGCTCTTCAATTTGAGCTTTATTTCATTAAAATATATTCAGAAGTTTCGGAGATATAGCCTTAAATATACAGTAGTTAGGAAGAATGCACAACAATATAATATATATAAAAATGACATATGTTATATTGTTGAGATGTTGCCTAACAACATATATATACCAATTAGTTGAGTTTAGAAGAAAAAGTGAAGAAATTCGTGTTTGAAGACATACTTTTTCTACTTAGGATGAGTGTCACGTGGTCTCATCAATTCTGCAAGGGTTATATTGCTTCATGTATAACAACAGGTACTATCTTCATTTTTTAAAATTTTTTGTTATAATGTGTAGATTTTCTTACCATTTTATCATGTTTGCAATTCTTAGGTAGTATATTTGGTTGTTGTATGGAAAACATATACAGGGTGATGCAAAATTCAAACCCATAGTATAAAAATTTTATTTGTTTTTCAAAAAATGAAGAAAGTGCGCCAATTAGCGAATGCGCTGTATGTAGTTCTGAACGGTACATGTCCTTGTTCCTCGGTTGTCATTGGTCAGCCATATTGTTAAGAGGCAATGAGACATATCATGGAATAAAATCGTTTATATAGTGTAAAATGAATAAAACAGTACCAAACATGATATGCACAAGATAACTTTTCTTCTACTGTAGGGGGCGCTGCTTGCAGTCAGAATATGAAGAGGGTACAGCTCTTCAATTTGAGCTTTATTTCATTAAAATATATTCAGAAGTTTCGGAGATATAGCCTCAAATATATAAAGTAGTTAGGAAGAATGCACAACAATATAATATATATAAAAATGACATATGTTATATTGTTGAGATGTTGCCTAACAACATATATATACCAATTAGTTGAGTTTAGAAGAAAAGTGAAGAAATTCGTGTTTGAAGACATACTTTTTCTACTTAGGATGAGTGTCACGTGGTCTCATCAATTCTGCAAGGGTTATATTGCTTCATGTATAACAACAGGTACTATCTTCATTTTTTAAAATTATTTGTTGCAATGTGTAGATTTTCTTACCATTTTATCATGTTTGCAATTCTTAGGTAGTATATTTGGTTCTTGTATGGAAAACATATACAGGGTGATGTAAAATTCAAACCCATAGTATAAAAATTTTATTTGTTTTTCAAAAAATGAAGAAAGTGCGCCAATTAGCGAATGCGCTGTATGTAGTTCTGAACGGTACATGTCCTTGTTCCTCGGTTTTCATTGGTCAGCCATATTGTTAAGAGGCAATGAGACATATCATGGAATGAAATCGTTTATATAGTGTAAAATGAATAAAACAGTACCAAACATAATATGCACAAGATAACTTTCCTTCTACAGTAGGGGGCGCTGCTTGCAGTCAGAATATGAAGAGGGTACAGCTCTTCAATTTGAGCTTTATTTCATTAAAATATATTCAGAAGTTTCAGAGATATAGCCTTAAATATACAGTAGTTAGGAAGAATGCACAACAATATAATATATAAAAAAATGACATATGTTATATTGTTGAAATGTTGCCTGACAACATATATATACCAATTAGTTTAGTTTAGAAGAAAAGTGAAGAAATTCGTGTTTGAAGACATACTTTTTCTACTTAGGATGAGTGTCACGTGGTCTCATCAATTCTGCAAGGGTTATATTGCTTCATGTATAACAACAGGTACTATCTTCATTTTTTAAAATTTTTTGTTATAATGTGTAGATTTTCTTACCATTTTATCATGTTTGCAATTCTTAGGTAGTATATTTGGTTGTTGTATGGAAAACATATACAGGGTGATGCAAAATTCAAACCCATAGTATAAAAATTTTATTTGTTTTTCAAAAAATGAAGAAAGTGCGCCAATTAGCGAATGCGCTGTATGTAGTTCTGAACGGTACATGTCCTTGTTCCTCGGTTGTCATTGGTCAGCCATATTGTTAAGAGGCAATGAGACATATCATGGAATAAAATCGTTTATATAGTGTAAAATGAATAAAACAGTACCAAACATGATATGCACAAGATAACTTTTCTTCTACTGTAGGGGGCGCTGCTTGCAGTCAGAATATGAAGAGGGTACAGCTCTTCAATTTGAGCTTTATTTCATTAAAATATATTCAGAAGTTTCGGAGATATAGCCTCAAATATATAAAGTAGTTAGGAAGAATGCACAACAATATAATATATATAAAAATGACATATGTTATATTGTTGAGATGTTGCCTAACAACATATATATACCAATTAGTTGAGTTTAGAAGAAAAGTGAAGAAATTCGTGTTTGAAGACATACTTTTTCTACTTAGGATGAGTGTCACGTGGTCTCATCAATTCTGCAAGGGTTATATTGCTTCATGTATAACAACAGGTACTATCTTCATTTTTTAAAATTATTTGTTGCAATGTGTAGATTTTCTTACCATTTTATCATGTTTGCAATTCTTAGGTAGTATATTTGGTTCTTGTATGGAAAACATATACAGGGTGATGTAAAATTCAAACCCATAGTATAAAAATTTTATTTGTTTTTCAAAAAATGAAGAAAGTGCGCCAATTAGCGAATGCGCTGTATGTAGTTCTGAACGGTACATGTCCTTGTTCCTCGGTTTTCATTGGTCAGCCATATTGTTAAGAGGCAATGAGACATATCATGGAATGAAATCGTTTATATAGTGTAAAATGAATAAAACAGTACCAAACATGATATGCACAAGATAACTTTCCTTCTACAGTAGGGGGCGCTGCTTGCAGTCAGAATATGAAGAGGGTACAGCTCTTCAATTTGAGCTTTATTTCATTAAAATATATTCAGAAGTTTCGGAGATATAGCCTTAAATATACAGTAGTTAGGAAGAATGCACAACAATATAATATATATAAAAATGACATATTGTTGAGATGTTGCCTAACAACATATATATACCAATTAGTTGAGTTTAGAAGAAAAGTGAAGAAATTCGTGTTTGAAGACATACTTTTTCTACTTAGGATGAGTGTCACGTGGTCTCATCAATTCTGCAAGGGTTATATTGCTTCATGTATAACAACAGGTACTATCTTCATTTTTTAAAATTTTTTGTTATAATGTGTAGATTTTCTTACCATTTTATCATGTTTGCAATTCTTAGGTAGTATATTTGGTTGTTGTATGGAAAACATATACAGGGTGATGCAAAATTCAAACCCATAGTATAAAAATTTTATTTGTTTTTCAAAAAATGAAGAAAGTGCGCCAATTCGCGAATGCGCTGTATGTAGTTCTGAACGGTACATGTACTTATTCCTCGGTTGTCATTGGTCAGCCATATTGTTATGAAGCAATGAGACATATCGTGGAATAAAATCGTTTATATAGTGTAAAATGAATAAAACAGTACCAAACATGATATGCACAAGATAACTTTTCTTCTACTGTAGGGGGCGCTGCTTGCAGTCAGAATATGAAGAGGGTACAGCTCTTCAATTTGAGCTTTATTTCATTAAAATATATTCAGAAGTTTCAGAGATATAGCCTTAAATATACAGTAGTTAGGAAGAATGCACAACAATATAATATATATAAAAAATGACATATGTTATATTGTTGAAATGTTGCCTGACAACATATATATACCAATTAGTTGAGTTTAGAAGAAAAGTGAAGAAATTCGTGTTTGAAGACATACTTTTTCTACTTAGGATGAGTGTCACGTGGTCTCATCAATTCTGCAAGGGTTATATTGCTTCATGTATAACAACAGGTACTATCTTCATTTTTTAAAATTTTTTGTTATAATGTGTAGATTTTCTTACCATTTTATCATGTTTGCAATTCTTAGGTAGTATATTTGGTTGTTGTATGGAAAACATATACAGGGTGATGCAAAATTCAAACCCATAGTATAAAAATTTTATTTGTTTTTCAAAAAATGAAGAAAGTGCGCCAATTAGCGAATGCGCTGTATGTAGTTCTGAACGGTACATGTACTTATTCCTCGGTTGTCATTGGTCAGCCATATTGTTATGAAGCAATGAGACATATCGTGGAATAAAATCGTTTATATAGTGTAAAATGAATAAAACAGTACCAAACATGATATGCACAAGATAACTTTTCTTCTACTGCAGGGGGCGCTGCTTGCAGTCAGAATATGAAGAGGGTACAGCTCTTCAATTTGAGCTTTATTTCATTAAAATATATTCAGAAGTTTCAGAGATATAGCCTTAAATATACAGTAGTTAGGAAGAATGCACAACAATATAATATATAAAAAAATGACATATGTTATATTGTTGAAATGTTGCCTGACAACATATATATACCAATTAGTTTAGTTTAGAAGAAAAGTGAAGAAATTCGTGTTTGAAGACATACTTTTTCTACTTAGGATGAGTGTCACGTGGTCTCATCAATTCTGCAAGGGTTATATTGCTTCATGTATAACAACAGGTACTATCTTCATTTTTTAAAATTTTTTGTTATAATGTGTAGATTTTCTTACCATTTTATCATGTTTGCAATTCTTAGGTAGTATATTTGGTTCTTGTATGGAAAACATATACAGGGTGATGCAAAATTCAAACCCATAGTATAAAAATTTTATTTGTTTTTCAAAAAATGAAGAAAGTGCGCCAATTAGCGAATGCGCTGTATGTAGTTCTGAACGGTACATGTCCTTGTTCCTCGGTTGTCATTGGTCAGCCATATTGTTAAGAGGCAATGAGACATATCATGGAATAAAATCGTTTATATAGTGTAAAATGAATAAAACAGTACCAAACATGATATGCACAAGATAACTCTTCTTCTACTGTAGGGGGCGCTGCTTGCAGTCAGAATATGAAGAGGGTACAGCTCTTCAATTTGAGCTTTATTTCATTAAAATATATTCAGAAGTTTCGGAGATATAGCCTTAAATATACAGTAGTTAGGAAGAATGCACAACAATATAATATATATAAAAATGACATATGTTATATTGTTGAGATGTTGCCTAACAACATATATATACCAATTAGTTGAGTTTAGAAGAAAAGTGAAGAAATTCGTGTTTGAAGACATACTTTTTCTACTTAGGATGAGTGTCACGTGGTCTCATCAATTCTGCAAGGGTTATATTGCTTCATGTATAACAACAGGTACTATCTTCATTTTTTAAAATTTTTTGTTATAATGTGTAGATTTTCTTACCATTTTATCATGTTTGCAATTCTTAGGTAGTATATTTGGTTGTTGTATGGAAAACATATACAGGGTGATGCAAAATTCAAACCCATAGTATAAAAATTTTATTTGTTTTTCAAAAAATGAAGAAAGTGCGCCAATTCGCGAATGCGCTGTATGTAGTTCTGAACGGTACATGTACTTATTCCTCGGTTGTCATTGGTCAGCCATATTGTTATGAAGCAATGAGACATATCGTGGAATAAAATCGTTTATATAGTGTAAAATGAATAAAACAGTACCAAACATGATATGCACAAGATAACTTTTCTTCTACTGTAGGGGGCGCTGCTTGCAGTCAGAATATGAAGAGGGTACAGCTCTTCAATTTGAGCTTTATTTCATTAAAATATATTCAGAAGTTTCAGAGATATAGCCTTAAATATACAGTAGTTAGGAAGAATGCACAACAATATAATATATATAAAAAATGACATATGTTATATTGTTGAAATGTTGCCTGACAACATATATATACCAATTAGTTGAGTTTAGAAGAAAAGTGAAGAAATTCGTGTTTGAAGACATACTTTTTCTACTTAGGATGAGTGTCACGTGGTCTCATCAATTCTGCAAGGGTTATATTGCTTCATGTATAACAACAGGTACTATCTTCATTTTTTAAAATTTTTTGTTATAATGTGTAGATTTTCTTACCATTTTATCATGTTTGCAATTCTTAGGTAGTATATTTGGTTGTTGTATGGAAAACATATACAGGGTGATGCAAAATTCAAACCCATAGTATAAAAATTTTATTTGTTTTTCAAAAAATGAAGAAAGTGCGCCAATTAGCGAATGCGCTGTATGTAGTTCTGAACGGTACATGTCCTTGTTCCTCGGTTTTCATTGGTCAGCCATATTGTTAAGAGGCAATGAGACATATCATGGAATGAAATCGTTTATATAGTGTAAAATGAATAAAACAGTACCAAACATGATATGCACAAGATAACTTTTCTTCTACTGTAGGGGGCGCTGCTTGCAGTCAGAATATGAAGAGGGTACAGCTCTTCAATTTGAGCTTTATTTCATTAAAATATATTCAGAAGTTTCGGAGATATAGCCTTAAATATACAGTAGTTAGGAAGAATGCACAACAATATAATATATATAAAAATGACATATGTTATATTGTTGAGATGTTGCCTAACAACATATATATACCAATTAGTAGAGTTTAGAAGAAAAGTGAAGAAATTCGTGTTTGAAGACATACTTTTTCTACTTAGGATGAGTGTCACGTGGTCTCATCAATTCTGCAAGGGTTATATTGCTTCATGTATAACAACAGGTACTATCTTCATTTTTTAAAATTATTTGTTGCAATGTGTAGATTTTCTTACCATTTTATCATGTTTGTAATTCTTAGGTAGTATATTTGGTTCTTGTATGGAAAACATATACAGGGTGATGCAAAATTCATACCTATAGTTTAAAAATTTTATTTGTTTTTCAAAAAATGAAGAAAGTGCGCCAATTAGCGAATGCGCTGTATATAGTTCTGAACGGTACATGTCCTTGTTCCTCGGTTGTCATTGGTCAGCCATATTGTTAAGAGGCAATGAGACATATCATGGAATGAAATCGTTTATATAGTGTAAAATGAATAAAACAGTACCAAACATGATATGCACAAGATAACTTTTCTTCTACAGTAGGGGGCGCTGCTTGCAGTCAGAATATGAAGAGGGTACAGCTCTTCAATTTGAGCTTTATTTCATTAAAATATATTCAGAAGTTTCAGAGATATAGCCTTAAATATACAGTAGTTAGGAAGAATGCACAACAATATAATATATAAAAAAATGACATATGTTATATTGTTGAAATGTTGCCTGACAACATATATATACCAATTAGTTTAGTTTAGAAGAAAAGTGAAGAAATTCGTGTTTGAAGACATACTTTTTCTACTTAGGATGAGTGTCACGTGGTCTCATCAATTCTGCAAGGGTTATATTGCTTCATGTATAACAACAGGTACTATCTTCATTTTTTAAAATTTTTTGTTATAATGTGTAGATTTTCTTACCATTTTATCATGTTTGCAATTCTTAGGTAGTATATTTGGTTGTTGTATGGAAAACATATACAGGGTGATGCAAAATTCAAACCCATAGTATAAAAATTTTATTTGTTTTTCAAAAAATGAAGAAAGTGCGCCAATTAGCGAATGCGCTGTATGTAGTTCTGAACGGTACATGTCCTTGTTCCTCGGTTGTCATTGGTCAGCCATATTGTTAAGAGGCAATGAGACATATCATGGAATAAAATCGTTTGTATAGTGTAAAATGAATAAAACAGTACCAAACATGATATGCACAAGATAACTTTTCTTCTACTGTAGGGGGCGCTGCTTGCAGTCAGAATATGAAGAGGGTACAGCTCTTCAATTTGAGCTTTATTTCATTAAAATATATTCAGAAGTTTCGGAGATATAGCCTCAAATATATAAAGTAGTTAGGAAGAATGCACAACAATATAATATATATAAAAATGACATATGTTATATTGTTGAGATGTTGCCTAACAACATATATATACTAATTAGTTGAGTTTAGAAGAAAAGTGAAGAAATTCGTGTTTGAAGACATACTTTTTCTACTTAGGATGAGTGTCACGTGGTCTCATCAATTCTGCAAGGGTTATATTGCTTCATGTATAACAACAGGTACTATCTTCATTTTTTAAAATTATTTGTTGCAATGTGTAGATTTTCTTACCATTTTATCATGTTTGTAATTCTTAGGTAGTATATTTGGTTCTTGTATGGAAAACATATACAGGGTGATGCAAAATTCATACCCATAGTTTAAAAATTTTATTTGTTTTTCAAAAAATGAAGAAAGTGCGCCAATTAGCGAATGCGCTGTATATAGTTCTGAACGGTACATGTCCTTGTTCCTCGGTTGTCATTGGTCAGCCATATTGTTAAGAGGCAATGAGACATATCATGGAATGAAATCGTTTATATAGTGTAAAATGAATAAAACAGTACCAAACATAATATGCACAAGATAACTTTCCTTCTACAGTAGGGGGCGCTGCTTGCAGTCAGAATATGAAGAGGGTACAGCTCTTCAATTTGAGCTTTATTTCATTAAAATATATTCAGAAGTTTCAGAGATATAGCCTTAAATATACAGTAGTTAGGAAGAATGCACAACAATATAATATATAAAAAAATGACATATGTTATATTGTTGAAATGTTGCCTGACAACATATATATACCAATTAGTTTAGTTTAGAAGAAAAGTGAAGAAATTCGTGTTTGAAGACATACTTTTTCTACTTAGGATGAGTGTCACGTGGTCTCATCAATTCTGCAAGGGTTATATTGCTTCATGTATAACAACAGGTACTATCTTCATTTTTTAAAATTTTTTGTTATAATGTGTAGATTTTCTTACCATTTTATCATGTTTGCAATTCTTAGGTAGTATATTTGGTTGTTGTATGGAAAACATATACAGGGTGATGCAAAATTCAAACCCATAGTATAAAAATTTTATTTGTTTTTCAAAAAATGAAGAAAGTGCGCCAATTAGCGAATGCGCTGTATGTAGTTCTGAACGGTACATGTACTTATTCCTCGGTTGTCATTGGTCAGCCATATTGTTATGAAGCAATGAGACATATCGTGGAATAAAATCGTTTATATAGTGTAAAATGAATAAAACAGTACCAAACATGATATGCACAAGATAACTTTTCTTCTACTGCAGGGGGCGCTGCTTGCAGTCAGAATATGAAGAGGGTACAGCTCTTCAATTTGAGCTTTATTTCATTAAAATATATTCAGAAGTTTCAGAGATATAGCCTTAAATATACAGTAGTTAGGAAGAATGCACAACAATATAATATATAAAAAAATGACATATGTTATATTGTTGAAATGTTGCCTGACAACATATATATACCAATTAGTTTAGTTTAGAAGAAAAGTGAAGAAATTCGTGTTTGAAGACATACTTTTTCTACTTAGGATGAGTGTCACGTGGTCTCATCAATTCTGCAAGGGTTATATTGCTTCATGTATAACAACAGGTACTATCTTCATTTTTTAAAATTTTTTGTTATAATGTGTAGATTTTCTTACCATTTTATCATGTTTGCAATTCTTAGGTAGTATATTTGGTTGTTGTATGGAAAACATATACAGGGTGATGCAAAATTCAAACCCATAGTATAAAAATTTTATTTGTTTTTCAAAAAATGAAGAAAGTGCGCCAATTAGCGAATGCGCTGTATGTAGTTCTGAACGGTACATGTCCTTGTTCCTCGGTTGTCATTGGTCAGCCATATTGTTAAGAGGCAATGAGACATATCATGGAATAAAATCGTTTATATAGTGTAAAATGAATAAAACAGTACCAAACATGATATGCACAAGATAACTTTTCTTCTACTGTAGGGGGCGCTGCTTGCAGTCAGAATATGAAGAGGGTACAGCTCTTCAATTTGAGCTTTATTTCATTAAAATATATTCAGAAGTTTCGGAGATATAGCCTTAAATATACAGTAGTTAGGAAGAATGCACAACAATATAATATATATAAAAATGACATATGTTATATTGTTGAGATGTTGCCTAACAACATATATATACCAATTAGTTGAGTTTAGAAGAAAAGTGAAGAAATTCGTGTTTGAAGACATACTTTTTCTACTTAGGATGAGTGTCACGTGGTCTCATCAATTCTGCAAGGGTTATATTGCTTCATGTATAACAACAGGTACTATCTTCATTTTTTAAAATTTTTTGTTATAATGTGTAGATTTTCTTACCATTTTATCATGTTTGCAATTCTTAGGTAGTATATTTGGTTGTTGTATGGAAAACATATACAGGGTGATGCAAAATTCAAACCCATAGTATAAAAATTTTATTTGTTTTTCAAAAAATGAAGAAAGTGCGCCAATTAGCGAATGCGCTGTATGTAGTTCTGAACGGTACATGTACTTATTCCTCGGTTGTCATTGGTCAGCCATATTGTTATGAAGCAATGAGACATATCGTGGAATAAAATCGTTTATATAGTGTAAAATGAATAAAACAGTACCAAACATGATATGCACAAGATAACTTTTCTTCTACTGTAGGGGGCGCTGCTTGCAGTCAGAATATGAAGAGGGTACAGCTCTTCAATTTGAGCTTTATTTCATTAAAATATATTCAGAAGTTTCAGAGATATAGCCTTAAATATACAGTAGTTAGGAAGAATGCACAACAATATAATATATAAAAAAATGACATATGTTATATTGTTGAAATGTTGCCTGACAACATATATATACCAATTAGTTGAGTTTAGAAGAAAAGTGAAGAAATTCGTGTTTGAAGACATACTTTTTCTACTTAGGATGAGTGTCACGTGGTCTCATCAATTCTGCAAGGGTTATATTGCTTCATGTATAACAACAGGTACTATCTTCATTTTTTAAAATTTTTTGTTATAATGTGTAGATTTTCTTACCATTTTATCATGTTTGCAATTCTTAGGTAGTATATTTGGTTGTTGTATGGAAAACATATACAGGGTGATGCAAAATTCAAACCCATAGTATAAAAATTTTATTTGTTTTTCAAAAAATGAAGAAAGTGCGCCAATTAGCGAATGCGCTGTATGTAGTTCTGAACGGTACATGTACTTATTCCTCGGTTGTCATTGGTCAGCCATATTGTTATGAAGCAATGAGACATATCGTGGAATAAAATCGTTTATATAGTGTAAAATGAATAAAACAGTACCAAACATGATATGCACAAGATAACTTTTCTTCTACTGCAGGGGGCGCTGCTTGCAGTCAGAATATGAAGAGGGTACAGCTCTTCAATTTGAGCTTTATTTCATTAAAATATATTCAGAAGTTTCAGAGATATAGCCTTAAATATACAGTAGTTAGGAAGAATGCACAACAATATAATATATAAAAAAATGACATATGTTATATTGTTGAAATGTTGCCTGACAACATATATATACCAATTAGTTTAGTTTAGAAGAAAAGTGAAGAAATTCGTGTTTGAAGACATACTTTTTCTACTTAGGATGAGTGTCACGTGGTCTCATCAATTCTGCAAGGGTTATATTGCTTCATGTATAACAACAGGTACTATCTTCATTTTTTAAAATTTTTTGTTATAATGTGTAGATTTTCTTACCATTTTATCATGTTTGCAATTCTTAGGTAGTATATTTGGTTGTTGTATGGAAAACATATACAGGGTGATGCAAAATTCAAACCCATAGTATAAAAATTTTATTTGTTTTTCAAAAAATGAAGAAAGTGCGCCAATTAGCGAATGCGCTGTATGTAGTTCTGAACGGTACATGTCCTTGTTCCTCGGTTGTCATTGGTCAGCCATATTGTTAAGAGGCAATGAGACATATCATGGAATAAAATCGTTTATATAGTGTAAAATGAATAAAACAGTACCAAACATGATATGCACAAGATAACTTTTCTTCTACTGTAGGGGGCGCTGCTTGCAGTCAGAATATGAAGAGGGTACAGCTCTTCAATTTGAGCTTTATTTCATTAAAATATATTCAGAAGTTTCGGAGATATAGCCTTAAATATACAGTAGTTAGGAAGAATGCACAACAATATAATATATATAAAAATGACATATGTTATATTGTTGAGATGTTGCCTAACAACATATATATACCAATTAGTTGAGTTTAGAAGAAAAGTGAAGAAATTCGTGTTTGAAGACATACTTTTTCTACTTAGGATGAGTGTCACGTGGTCTCATCAATTCTGCAAGGGTTATATTGCTTCATGTATAACAACAGGTACTATCTTCATTTTTTAAAATTTTTTGTTATAATGTGTAGATTTTCTTACCATTTTATCATGTTTGCAATTCTTAGGTAGTATATTTGGTTGTTGTATGGAAAACATATACAGGGTGATGCAAAATTCAAACCCATAGTATAAAAATTTTATTTGTTTTTCAAAAAATGAAGAAAGTGCGCCAATTAGCGAATGCGCTGTATGTAGTTCTGAACGGTACATGTACTTATTCCTCGGTTGTCATTGGTCAGCCATATTGTTATGAAGCAATGAGACATATCGTGGAATAAAATCGTTTATATAGTGTAAAATGAATAAAACAGTACCAAACATGATATGCACAAGATAACTTTTCTTCTACTGTAGGGGGCGCTGCTTGCAGTCAGAATATGAAGAGGGTACAGCTCTTCAATTTGAGCTTTATTTCATTAAAATATATTCAGAAGTTTCAGAGATATAGCCTTAAATATACAGTAGTTAGGAAGAATGCACAACAATATAATATATAAAAAAATGACATATGTTATATTGTTGAAATGTTGCCTGACAACATATATATACCAATTAGTTGAGTTTAGAAGAAAAGTGAAGAAATTCGTGTTTGAAGACATACTTTTTCTACTTAGGATGAGTGTCACGTGGTCTCATCAATTCTGCAAGGGTTATATTGCTTCATGTATAACAACAGGTACTATCTTCATTTTTTAAAATTTTTTGTTATAATGTGTAGATTTTCTTACCATTTTATCATGTTTGCAATTCTTAGGTAGTATATTTGGTTGTTGTATGGAAAACATATACAGGGTGATGCAAAATTCAAACCCATAGTATAAAAATTTTATTTGTTTTTCAAAAAATGAAGAAAGTGCGCCAATTAGCGAATGCGCTGTATGTAGTTCTGAACGGTACATGTCCTTGTTCCTCGGTTTTCATTGGTCAGCCATATTGTTAAGAGGCAATGAGACATATCATGGAATGAAATCGTTTATATAGTGTAAAATGAATAAAACAGTACCAAACATGATATGCACAAGATAACTTTCCTTCTACAGTAGGGGTCTCTGCTTGCAGTCAGAATATGAAGAGGGTACAGCTCTTCAATTTGAGCTTTATTTCATTAAAATATATTCAGAAGTTTCGGAGATATAGCCTTAAATATACAGTAGTTAGGAAGAATGCACAACAATATAATATATATAAAAATGACATATGTTATATTGTTGAGATGTTGCCTAACAACATATATATACCAATTAGTTGAGTTTAGAAGAAAAAGTGAAGAAATTCGTGTTTGAAGACATACTTTTTCTACTTAGGATGAGTGTCACGTGGTCTCATCAATTCTGCAAGGGTTATATTGCTTCATGTATAACAACAGGTACTATCTTCATTTTTTAAAATTTTTTGTTATAATGTGTAGATTTTCTTACCATTTTATCATGTTTGCAATTCTTAGGTAGTATATTTGGTTGTTGTATGGAAAACATATACAGGGTGATGCAAAATTCAAACCCATAGTATAAAAATTTTATTTGTTTTTCAAAAAATGAAGAAAGTGCGCCAATTAGCGAATGCGCTGTATGTAGTTCTGAACGGTACATGTCCTTGTTCCTCGGTTTTCATTGGTCAGCCATATTGTTAAGAGGCAATGAGACATATCATGGAATGAAATCGTTTATATAGTGTAAAATGAATAAAACAGTACCAAACATGATATGCACAAGATAACTTTTCTTCTACTGTAGGGGGCGCTGCTTGCAGTCAGAATATGAAGAGGGTACAGCTCTTCAATTTGAGCTTTATTTCATTAAAATATATTCAGAAGTTTCGGAGATATAGCCTTAAATATACAGTAGTTAGGAAGAATGCACAACAATATAATATATATAAAAATGACATATGTTATATTGTTGAGATGTTGCCTAACAACATATATATACCAATTAGTAGAGTTTAGAAGAAAAGTGAAGAAATTCGTGTTTGAAGACATACTTTTTCTACTTAGGATGAGTGTCACGTGGTCTCATCAATTCTGCAAGGGTTATATTGCTTCATGTATAACAACAGGTACTATCTTCATTTTTTAAAATTATTTGTTGCAATGTGTAGATTTTCTTACCATTTTATCATGTTTGTAATTCTTAGGTAGTATATTTGGTTCTTGTATGGAAAACATATACAGGGTGATGCAAAATTCATACCCATAGTTTAAAAATTTTATTTGTTTTTCAAAAAATGAAGAAAGTGCGCCAATTAGCGAATGCGCTGTATATAGTTCTGAACGGTACATGTCCTTGTTCCTCGGTTGTCATTGGTCAGCCATATTGTTAAGAGGCAATGAGACATATCATGGAATGAAATCGTTTATATAGTGTAAAATGAATAAAACAGTACCAAACATAATATGCACAAGATAACTTTCCTTCTACAGTAGGGGGCGCTGCTTGCAGTCAGAATATGAAGAGGGTACAGCTCTTCAATTTGAGCTTTATTTCATTAAAATATATTCAGAAGTTTCAGAGATATAGCCTTAAATATACAGTAGTTAGGAAGAATGCACAACAATATAATATATAAAAAAATGACATATGTTATATTGTTGAAATGTTGCCTGACAACATATATATACCAATTAGTTTAGTTTAGAAGAAAAGTGAAGAAATTCGTGTTTGAAGACATACTTTTTCTACTTAGGATGAGTGTCACGTGGTCTCATCAATTCTGCAAGGGTTATATTGCTTCATGTATAACAACAGGTACTATCTTCATTTTTTAAAATTTTTTGTTATAATGTGTAGATTTTCTTACCATTTTATCATGTTTGCAATTCTTAGGTAGTATATTTGGTTGTTGTATGGAAAACATATACAGGGTGATGCAAAATTCAAACCCATAGTATAAAAATTTTATTTGTTTTTCAAAAAATGAAGAAAGTGCGCCAATTAGCGAATGCGCTGTATGTAGTTCTGAACGGTACATGTCCTTGTTCCTCGGTTGTCATTGGTCAGCCATATTGTTAAGAGGCAATGAGACATATCATGGAATAAAATCGTTTGTATAGTGTAAAATGAATAAAACAGTACCAAACATGATATGCACAAGATAACTTTTCTTCTACTGTAGGGGGCGCTGCTTGCAGTCAGAATATGAAGAGGGTACAGCTCTTCAATTTGAGCTTTATTTCATTAAAATATATTCAGAAGTTTCAGAGATATAGCCTTAAATATACAGTAGTTAGGAAGAATGCACAACAATATAATATATAAAAAAATGACATATGTTATATTGTTGAAATGTTGCCTGACAACATATATATACCAATTAGTTGAGTTTAGAAGAAAAGTGAAGAAATTCGTGTTTGAAGACATACTTTTTCTACTTAGGATGAGTGTCACGTGGTCTCATCAATTCTGCAAGGGTTATATTGCTTCATGTATAACAACAGGTACTATCTTCATTTTTTAAAATTTTTTGTTATAATGTGTAGATTTTCTTACCATTTTATCATGTTTGCAATTCTTAGGTAGTATATTTGGTTGTTGTATGGAAAACATATACAGGGTGATGCAAAATTCAAACCCATAGTATAAAAATTTTATTTGTTTTTCAAAAAATGAAGAAAGTGCGCCAATTAGCGAATGCGCTGTATGTAGTTCTGAACGGTACATGTCCTTGTTCCTCGGTTTTCATTGGTCAGCCATATTGTTAAGAGGCAATGAGACATATCATGGAATGAAATCGTTTATATAGTGTAAAATGAATAAAACAGTACCAAACATGATATGCACAAGATAACTTTCCTTCTACAGTAGGGGTCTCTGCTTGCAGTCAGAATATGAAGAGGGTACAGCTCTTCAATTTGAGCTTTATTTCATTAAAATATATTCAGAAGTTTCGGAGATATAGCCTTAAATATACAGTAGTTAGGAAGAATGCACAACAATATAATATATATAAAAATGACATATGTTATATTGTTGAGATGTTGCCTAACAACATATATATACCAATTAGTTGAGTTTAGAAGAAAAAGTGAAGAAATTCGTGTTTGAAGACATACTTTTTCTACTTAGGATGAGTGTCACGTGGTCTCATCAATTCTGCAAGGGTTATATTGCTTCATGTATAACAACAGGTACTATCTTCATTTTTTAAAATTTTTTGTTATAATGTGTAGATTTTCTTACCATTTTATCATGTTTGCAATTCTTAGGTAGTATATTTGGTTGTTGTATGGAAAACATATACAGGGTGATGCAAAATTCAAACCCATAGTATAAAAATTTTATTTGTTTTTCAAAAAATGAAGAAAGTGCGCCAATTAGCGAATGCGCTGTATGTAGTTCTGAACGGTACATGTCCTTGTTCCTCGGTTTTCATTGGTCAGCCATATTGTTAAGAGGCAATGAGACATATCATGGAATGAAATCGTTTATATAGTGTAAAATGAATAAAACAGTACCAAACATGATATGCACAAGATAACTTTTCTTCTACTGTAGGGGGCGCTGCTTGCAGTCAGAGTATGAAGAGGGTACAGCTCTTCAATTTGAGCTTTATTTCATTAAAATATATTCAGAAGTTTCGGAGATATAGCCTTAAATATACAGTAGTTAGGAAGAATGCACAACAATATAATATATAAAAAAATGACATATGTTATATTGTTGAAATGTTGCCTGACAACATATATATACCAATTAGTTGAGTTTAGAAGAAAAGTGAAGAAATTCGTGTTTGAAGACATACTTTTTCTACTTAGGATGAGTGTCACGTGGTCTCATCAATTCTGCAAGGGTTATATTGCTTCATGTATAACAACAGGTACTATCTTCATTTTTTAAAATTTTTTGTTATAATGTGTAGATTTTCTTACCATTTTATCATGTTTGCAATTCTTAGGTAGTATATTTGGTTGTTGTATGGAAAACATATACAGGGTGATGCAAAATTCAAACCCATAGTATAAAAATTTTATTTGTTTTTCAAAAATGAAGAAAGTGCGCCAATTAGCGAATGCGCTGTATGTAGTTCTGAACGGTACATGTCCTTGTTCCTCGGTTTTCATTGGTCAGCCATATTGTTAAGAGGCAATGAGACATATCATGGAATGAAATCGTTTATATAGTGTAAAATGAATAAAACAGTACCAAACATGATATGCACAAGATAACTTTTCTTCTACTGTAGGGGGCGCTGCTTGCAGTCAGAGTATGAAGAGGGTACAGCTCTTCAATTTGAGCTTTATTTCATTAAAATATATTCAGAAGTTTCGGAGATATAGCCTTAAATATACAGTAGTTAGGAAGAATGCACAACAATATAATATATATAAAAATGACATATGTTATATTGTTGAGATGTTGCCTAACAACATATATATACCAATTAGTAGAGTTTAGAAGAAAAGTGAAGAAATTCGTGTTTGAAGACATACTTTTTCTACTTAGGATGAGTGTCACGTGGTCTCATCAATTCTGCAAGGGTTATATTGCTTCATGTATAACAACAGGTACTATCTTCATTTTTTAAAATTATTTGTTATAATGTGTAGATTTTCTTACCATTTTATCATGTTTGCAATTCTTAGGTAGTATATTTGGTTGTTGTATGGAAAACATATACAGGGTGATGCAAAATTCAAACCCATAGTATAAAAATTTTATTTGTTTTTCAAAAAATGAAGAAAGTGCGCCAATTAGCGAATGCGCTGTATGTAGTTCTGAACGGTACATGTCCTTGTTCCTCGGTTGTCATTGGTCAGCCATATTGTTAAGAGGCAATGAGACATATCATGGAATAAAATCGTTTGTATAGTGTAAAATGAATAAAACAGTACCAAACATGATATGCACAAGATAACTTTTCTTCTACTGTAGGGGGCGCTGCTTGCAGTCAGAATATGAAGAGGGTACAGCTCTTCAATTTGAGCTTTATTTCATTAAAATATATTCAGAAGTTTCGGAGATATAGCCTCAAATATATAAAGTAGTTAGGAAGAATGCACAACAATATAATATATATAAAAATGACATATGTTATATTGTTGAGATGTTGCCTAACAACATATATATACTAATTAGTTGAGTTTAGAAGAAAAGTGAAGAAATTCGTGTTTGAAGACATACTTTTCTACTTAGGATGAGTGTCACGTGGTCTCATCAATTCTGCAAGGGTTATATTGCTTCATGTATAACAACAGGTACTATCTTCATTTTTTAAAATTATTTGTTGCAATGTGTAGATTTTCTTACCATTTTATCATGTTTGCAATTCTTAGGTAGTATATTTGGTTCTTGTATGGAAAACATATACAGGGTGATGTAAAATTCAAACCCATAGTATAAAAATTTTATTTGTTTTTCAAAAAATGAAGAAAGTGCGCCAATTAGCGAATGCGCTGTATGTAGTTCTGAACGGTACATGTCCTTGTTCCTCGGTTTTCATTGGTCAGCCATATTGTTAAGAGGCAATGAGACATATCATGGAATGAAATCGTTTATATAGTGTAAAATGAATAAAACAGTACCAAACATGATATGCACAAGATAACTTTCCTTCTACAGTAGGGGGCGCTGCTTGCAGTCAGAATATGAAGAGGGTACAGCTCTTCAATTTGAGCTTTATTTCATTAAAATATATTCAGAAGTTTCGGAGATATAGCCTTAAATATACAGTAGTTAGGAAGAATGCACAACAATATAATATATATAAAAATGACATATGTTATATTGTTGAGATGTTGCCTAACAACATATATATACCAATTAGTTGAGTTTAGAAGAAAAAGTGAAGAAATTCGTGTTTGAAGACATACTTTTTCTACTTAGGATGAGTGTCACGTGGTCTCATCAATTCTGCAAGGGTTATATTGCTTCATGTATAACAACAGGTACTATCTTCATTTTTTAAAATTTTTTGTTATAATGTGTAGATTTTCTTACCATTTTATCATGTTTGCAATTCTTAGGTAGTATATTTGGTTGTTGTATGGAAAACATATACAGGGTGATGCAAAATTCAAACCCATAGTATAAAATTTTATTTGTTTTTCAAAAAATGAAGAAAGTGCGCCAATTAGCGAATGCGCTGTATGTAGTTCTGAACGGTACATGTACTTATTCCTCGGTTGTCATTGGTCAGCCATATTGTTATGAAGCAATGAGACATATCGTGGAATAAAATCGTTTATATAGTGTAAAATGAATAAAACAGTACCAAACATGATATGCTCAAGATAACTTTTCTTCTACTGCAGGGGGCGCTGCTTGCAGTCAGAATATGAAGAGGGTACAGCTCTTCAATTTGAGCTTTATTTCATTAAAATATATTCAGAAGTTTCGGAGATATAGCCTTAAATATACAGTAGTTAGGAAGAATGCACAACAATATAATATATATAAAAATGACATATGTTATATTGTTGAGATGTTGCCTAACAACATATATATACCAATTAGTAGAGTTTAGAAGAAAAGTGAAGAAATTCGTGTTTGAAGACATACTTTTTCTACTTAGGATGAGTGTCACGTGGTCTCATCAATTCTGCAAGGGTTATATTGCTTCATGTATAACAACAGGTACTATCTTCATTTTTTAAAATTATTTGTTGCAATGTGTAGATTTTCTTACCATTTTATCATGTTTGTAATTCTTAGGTAGTATATTTGGTTGTTGTATGGAAAACATATACATGGTGATGCAAAATTCATACCCAGAGTTTAAAAATTTTATTTGTTTTTCAAAAAATGAAGAAAGTGCGCCAATTAGCGAATGCGCTGTATGTAGTTCTGAACGGTACATGTCCTTGTTCCTCGGTTGTCATTGGTCAGCCATATTGTTAAGAGGCAATGAGACATATCATGGAATGAAATCGTTTATATAGTGTAAAACGAATAAAACAGTACCAAACATGATATGCACAAGATAACTTTCCTTCTACAGTAGGGGGCGCTGCTTGCAGTCAGAATATGAAGAGGGTACAGCTCTTCAATTTGAGCTTTATTTCATTAAAATATATTCAGAAGTTTCAGAGATATAGCCTTAAATATACAGTAGTTAGGAAGAATGCACAACAATATAATATATAAAAAAATGACATATGTTATATTGTTGAAATGTTGCCTGACAACATATATATACCAATTCGTTTAGTTTAGAAGAAAAGTGAAGAAATTCGTGTTTGAAGACATACTTTTTCTACTTAGGATGAGTGTCACGTGGTCTCATCAATTCTGCAAGGGTTATATTGCTTCATGTATAACAACAGGTACTATCTTCATTTTTTAAAATTTTTTGTTATAATGTGTAGATTTTCTTACCATTTTATCATGTTTGCAATTCTTAGGTAGTATATTTGGTTGTTGTATGGAAAACATATACAGGGTGATGCAAAATTCAAACCCATAGTATAAAAATTTTATTTGTTTTTCAAAAAATGAAGAAAGTGCGCCAATTAGCGAATGCGCTGTATGTAGTTCTGAACGGTACATGTCCTTGTTCCTCGGTTGTCATTGGTCAGCCATATTGTTAAGAGGCAATGAGACATATCATGGAATAAAATCGTTTATATAGTGTAAAATGAATAAAACAGTACCAAACATGATATGCACAAGATAACTTTTCTTCTACTGTAGGGGGCGCTGCTTGCAGTCAGAATATGAAGAGGGTACAGCTCTTCAATTTGAGCTTTATTTCATTAAAATATATTCAGAAGTTTCGGAGATATAGCCTCAAATATATAAAGTAGTTAGGAAGAATGCACAACAATATAATATATATAAAAATGACATATGTTATATTGTTGAGATGTTGCCTAACAACATATATATACCAATTAGTTGAGTTTAGAAGAAAAGTGAAGAAATTCGTGTTTGAAGACATACTTTTTCTACTTAGGATGAGTGTCACGTGGTCTCATCAATTCTGCAAGGGTTATATTGCTTCATGTATAACAACAGGTACTATCTTCATTTTTTAAAATTTTTTGTTATAATGTGTAGATTTTCTTACCATTTTATCATGTTTGCAATTCTTAGGTAGTATATTTGGTTGTTGTATGGAAAACATATACAGGGTGATGCAAAATTCAAACCCATAGTATAAAAATTTTATTTGTTTTTCAAAAAATGAAGAAAGTGCGCCAATTAGCGAATGCGCTGTATGTAGTTCTGAACGGTACATGTCCTTGTTCCTCGGTTTTCATTGGTCAGCCATATTGTTAAGAGGCAATGAGACATATCATGGAATGAAATCGTTTATATAGTGTAAAATGAATAAAACAGTACCAAACATGATATGCACAAGATAACTTTTCTTCTACTGTAGGGGGCGCTGCTTGCAGTCAGAATATGAAGAGGGTACAGCTCTTCAATTTGAGCTTTATTTCATTAAAATATATTCAGAAGTTTCGGAGATATAGCCTTAAATATACAGTAGTTAGGAAGAATGCACAACAATATAATATATATAAAAATGACATATGTTATATTGTTGAGATGTTGCCTAACAACATATATATACCAATTAGTAGAGTTTAGAAGAAAAGTGAAGAAATTCGTGTTTGAAGACATACTTTTTCTACTTAGGATGAGTGTCACGTGGTCTCATCAATTCTGCAAGGGTTATATTGCTTCATGTATAACAACAGGTACTATCTTCATTTTTTAAAATTATTTGTTGCAATGTGTAGATTTTCTTACCATTTTATCATGTTTGTAATTCTTAGGTAGTATATTTGGTTCTTGTATTTAAAACATATACAGGGTGATGCAAAATTCATACCCATAGTTTAAAAATTTTATTTGTTTTTCAAAAAATGAAGAAAGTGCGCCAATTAGCGAATGCGCTGTATATAGTTCTGAACGGTACATGTCCTTGTTCCTCGGTTGTCATTGGTCAGCCATATTGTTAAGAGGCAATGAGACATATCATGGAATGAAATCGTTTATATAGTGTAAAATGAATAAAACAGTACCAAACATAATATGCACAAGATAACTTTCCTTCTACAGTAGGGGGCGCTGCTTGCAGTCAGAATATGAAGAGGGTACAGCTCTTCAATTTGAGCTTTATTTCATTAAAATATATTCAGAAGTTTCAGAGATATAGCCTTAAATATACAGTAGTTAGGAAGAATGCACAACAATATAATATATAAAAAAATGACATATGTTATATTGTTGAAATGTTGCCTGACAACATATATATACCAATTAGTTTAGTTTAGAAGAAAAGTGAAGAAATTCGTGTTTGAAGACATACTTTTTCTACTTAGGATGAGTGTCACGTGGTCTCATCAATTCTGCAAGGGTTATATTGCTTCATGTATAACAACAGGTACTATCTTCATTTTTTAAAATTTTTTGTTATAATGTGTAGATTTTCTTACCATTTTATCATGTTTGCAATTCTTAGGTAGTATATTTGGTTGTTGTATGGAAAACATATACAGGGTGATGCAAAATTCAAACCCATAGTATAAAAATTTTATTTGTTTTTCAAAAAATGAAGAAAGTGCGCCAATTAGCGAATGCGCTGTATGTAGTTCTGAACGGTACATGTCCTTGTTCCTCGGTTGTCATTGGTCAGCCATATTGTTAAGAGGCAATGAGACATATCATGGAATAAAATCGTTTGTATAGTGTAAAATGAATAAAACAGTACCAAACATGATATGCACAAGATAACTTTTCTTCTACTGTAGGGGGCGCTGCTTGCAGTCAGAATATGAAGAGGGTACAGCTCTTCAATTTGAGCTTTATTTCATTAAAATATATTCAGAAGTTTCGGAGATATAGCCTCAAATATATAAAGTAGTTAGGAAGAATGCACAACAATATAATATATATAAAAATGACATATGTTATATTGTTGAGATGTTGCCTAACAACATATATATACTAATTAGTTGAGTTTAGAAGAAAAGTGAAGAAATTCGTGTTTGAAGACATACTTTTCTACTTAGGATGAGTGTCACGTGGTCTCATCAATTCTGCAAGGGTTATATTGCTTCATGTATAACAACAGGTACTATCTTCATTTTTTAAAATTATTTGTTGCAATGTGTAGATTTTCTTACCATTTTATCATGTTTGCAATTCTTAGGTAGTATATTTGGTTCTTGTATGGAAAACATATACAGGGTGATGTAAAATTCAAACCCATAGTATAAAAATTTTATTTGTTTTTCAAAAAATGAAGAAAGTGCGCCAATTAGCGAATGCGCTGTATGTAGTTCTGAACGGTACATGTCCTTGTTCCTCGGTTTTCATTGGTCAGCCATATTGTTAAGAGGCAATGAGACATATCATGGAATGAAATCGTTTATATAGTGTAAAATGAATAAAACAGTACCAAACATGATATGCACAAGATAACTTTTCTTCTACTGTAGGGGGCGCTGCTTGCAGTCAGAATATGAAGAGGGTACAGCTCTTCAATTTGAGCTTTATTTCATTAAAATATATTCAGAAGTTTCGGAGATATAGCCTTAAATATACAGTAGTTAGGAAGAATGCACAACAATATAATATATATAAAAATGACATATGTTATATTGTTGAGATGTTGCCTAACAACATATATATACCAATTAGTAGAGTTTAGAAGAAAAGTGAAGAAATTCGTGTTTGAAGACATACTTTTTCTACTTAGGATGAGTGTCACGTGGTCTCATCAATTCTGCAAGGGTTATATTGCTTCATGTATAACAACAGGTACTATCTTCATTTTTTAAAATTATTTGTTGCAATGTGTAGATTTTCTTACCATTTTATCATGTTTGTAATTCTTAGGTAGTATATTTGGTTCTTGTATTTAAAACATATACAGGGTGATGCAAAATTCATACCCATAGTTTAAAAATTTTATTTGTTTTTCAAAAAATGAAGAAAGTGCGCCAATTAGCGAATGCGCTGTATATAGTTCTGAACGGTACATGTCCTTGTTCCTCGGTTGTCATTGGTCAGCCATATTGTTAAGAGGCAATGAGACATATCATGGAATGAAATCGTTTATATAGTGTAAAATGAATAAAACAGTACCAAACATAATATGCACAAGATAACTTTCCTTCTACAGTAGGGGGCGCTGCTTGCAGTCAGAATATGAAGAGGGTACAGCTCTTCAATTTGAGCTTTATTTCATTAAAATATATTCAGAAGTTTCAGAGATATAGCCTTAAATATACAGTAGTTAGGAAGAATGCACAACAATATAATATATAAAAAAATGACATATGTTATATTGTTGAAATGTTGCCTGACAACATATATATACCAATTAGTTTAGTTTAGAAGAAAAGTGAAGAAATTCGTGTTTGAAGACATACTTTTTCTACTTAGGATGAGTGTCACGTGGTCTCATCAATTCTGCAAGGGTTATATTGCTTCATGTATAACAACAGGTACTATCTTCATTTTTTAAAATTTTTTGTTATAATGTGTAGATTTTCTTACCATTTTATCATGTTTGCAATTCTTAGGTAGTATATTTGGTTGTTGTATGGAAAACATATACAGGGTGATGCAAAATTCAAACCCATAGTATAAAAATTTTATTTGTTTTTCAAAAAATGAAGAAAGTGCGCCAATTAGCGAATGCGCTGTATGTAGTTCTGAACGGTACATGTCCTTGTTCCTCGGTTGTCATTGGTCAGCCATATTGTTAAGAGGCAATGAGACATATCATGGAATAAAATCGTTTGTATAGTGTAAAATGAATAAAACAGTACCAAACATGATATGCACAAGATAACTTTTCTTCTACTGTAGGGGGCGCTGCTTGCAGTCAGAATATGAAGAGGGTACAGCTCTTCAATTTGAGCTTTATTTCATTAAAATATATTCAGAAGTTTCGGAGATATAGCCTCAAATATATAAAGTAGTTAGGAAGAATGCACAACAATATAATATATATAAAAATGACATATGTTATATTGTTGAGATGTTGCCTAACAACATATATATACTAATTAGTTGAGTTTAGAAGAAAAGTGAAGAAATTCGTGTTTGAAGACATACTTTTCTACTTAGGATGAGTGTCACGTGGTCTCATCAATTCTGCAAGGGTTATATTGCTTCATGTATAACAACAGGTACTATCTTCATTTTTTAAAATTATTTGTTGCAATGTGTAGATTTTCTTACCATTTTATCATGTTTGCAATTCTTAGGTAGTATATTTGGTTCTTGTATGGAAAACATATACAGGGTGATGTAAAATTCAAACCCATAGTATAAAAATTTTATTTGTTTTTCAAAAAATGAAGAAAGTGCGCCAATTAGCGAATGCGCTGTATGTAGTTCTGAACGGTACATGTCCTTGTTCCTCGGTTTTCATTGGTCAGCCATATTGTTAAGAGGCAATGAGACATATCATGGAATGAAATCGTTTATATAGTGTAAAATGAATAAAACAGTACCAAACATGATATGCACAAGATAACTTTCCTTCTACAGTAGGGGGCGCTGCTTGCAGTCAGAATATGAAGAGGGTACAGCTCTTCAATTTGAGCTTTATTTCATTAAAATATATTCAGAAGTTTCGGAGATATAGCCTTAAATATACAGTAGTTAGGAAGAATGCACAACAATATAATATATATAAAAATGACATATGTTATATTGTTGAGATGTTGCCTAACAACATATATATACCAATTAGTTGAGTTTAGAAGAAAAAGTGAAGAAATTCGTGTTTGAAGACATACTTTTTCTACTTAGGATGAGTGTCAGGTGGTCTCATCAATTCTGCAAGGGTTATATTGCTTCATGTATAACAACAGGTACTATCTTCATTTTTTAAAATTTTTTGTTATAATGTGTAGATTTTCTTACCATTTTATCATGTTTGCAATTCTTAGGTAGTATATTTGGTTGTTGTATGGAAAACATATACAGGGTGATGCAAAATTCAAACCCATAGTATAAAAATTTTATTTGTTTTTCAAAAAATGAAGAAAGTGCGCCAATTAGCGAATGCGCTGTATGTAGTTCTGAACGGTACATGTACTTATTCCTCGGTTGTCATTGGTCAGCCATATTGTTATGAAGCAATGAGACATATCGTGGAATAAAATCGTTTATATAGTGTAAAATGAATAAAACAGTACCAAACATGATATGCTCAAGATAACTTTTCTTCTACTGCAGGGGGCGCTGCTTGCAGTCAGAATATGAAGAGGGTACAGCTCTTCAATTTGAGCTTTATTTCATTAAAATATATTCAGAAGTTTCGGAGATATAGCCTTAAATATACAGTAGTTAGGAAGAATGCACAACAATATAATATATATAAAAATGACATATGTTATATTGTTGAGATGTTGCCTAACAACATATATATACCAATTAGTAGAGTTTAGAAGAAAAGTGAAGAAATTCGTGTTTGAAGACATACTTTTTCTACTTAGGATGAGTGTCACGTGGTCTCATCAATTCTGCAAGGGTTATATTGCTTCATGTATAACAACAGGTACTATCTTCATTTTTTAAAATTATTTGTTGCAATGTGTAGATTTTCTTACCATTTTATCATGTTTGTAATTCTTAGGTAGTATATTTGGTTGTTGTATGGAAAACATATACATGGTGATGCAAAATTCATACCCAGAGTTTAAAAATTTTATTTGTTTTTCAAAAAATGAAGAAAGTGCGCCAATTAGCGAATGCGCTGTATGTAGTTCTGAACGGTACATGTCCTTGTTCCTCGGTTGTCATTGGTCAGCCATATTGTTAAGAGGCAATGAGACATATCATGGAATGAAATCGTTTATATAGTGTAAAACGAATAAAACAGTACCAAACATGATATGCACAAGATAACTTTCCTTCTACAGTAGGGGGCGCTGCTTGCAGTCAGAATATGAAGAGGGTACAGCTCTTCAATTTGAGCTTTATTTCATTAAAATATATTCAGAAGTTTCAGAGATATAGCCTTAAATATACAGTAGTTAGGAAGAATGCACAACAATATAATATATAAAAAAATGACATATGTTATATTGTTGAAATGTTGCCTGACAACATATATATACCAATTAGTTTAGTTTAGAAGAAAAGTGAAGAAATTCGTGTTTGAAGACATACTTTTTCTACTTAGGATGAGTGTCACGTGGTCTCATCAATTCTGCAAGGGTTATATTGCTTCATGTATAACAACAGGTACTATCTTCATTTTTTAAAATTTTTTGTTATAATGTGTAGATTTTCTTACCATTTTATCATGTTTGCAATTCTTAGGTAGTATATTTGGTTGTTGTATGGAAAACATATACAGGGTGATGCAAAATTCAAACCCATAGTATAAAAATTTTATTTGTTTTTCAAAAAATGAAGAAAGTGCGCCAATTAGCGAATGCGCTGTATGTAGTTCTGAACGGTACATGTCCTTGTTCCTCGGTTGTCATTGGTCAGCCATATTGTTAAGAGGCAATGAGACATATCATGGAATAAAATCGTTTATATAGTGTAAAATGAATAAAACAGTACCAAACATGATATGCACAAGATAACTTTTCTTCTACTGTAGGGGGCGCTGCTTGCAGTCAGAATATGAAGAGGGTACAGCTCTTCAATTTGAGCTTTATTTCATTAAAATATATTCAGAAGTTTCGGAGATATAGCCTCAAATATATAAAGTAGTTAGGAAGAATGCACAACAATATAATATATATAAAAATGACATATGTTATATTGTTGAGATGTTGCCTAACAACATATATATACCAATTAGTTGAGTTTAGAAGAAAAGTGAAGAAATTCGTGTTTGAAGACATACTTTTTCTACTTAGGATGAGTGTCACGTGGTCTCATCAATTCTGCAAGGGTTATATTGCTTCATGTATAACAACAGGTACTATCTTCATTTTTTAAAATTATTTGTTGCAATGTGTAGATTTTCTTACCATTTTATCATGTTTGCAATTCTTAGGTAGTATATTTGGTTCTTGTATGGAAAACATATACAGGGTGATGTAAAATTCAAACCCATAGTATAAAAATTTTATTTGTTTTTCAAAAAATGAAGAAAGTGCGCCAATTAGCGAATGCGCTGTATGTAGTTCTGAACGGTACATGTCCTTGTTCCTCGGTTGTCATTGGTCAGCCATATTGTTAAGAGGCAATGAGACATATCATGGAATGAAATCGTTTATATAGTGTAAAATGAATAAAACAGTACCAAACATGATATGCACAAGATAACTTTCCTTCTACAGTAGGGGGCGCTGCTTGCAGTCAGAATATGAAGAGGGTACAGCTCTTCAATTTGAGCTTTATTCCATTAAATATATTCAGAAGTTTCAGAGATATAGCCTTAAATATACAGTAGTTAGGAAGAATGCACAACAATATAATATATATAAAAATGACATATGTTATATTGTTGAGATGTTGCCTAACAACATATATATACCAATTAGTTGAGTTTAGAAGAAAAAGTGAAGAAATTCGTGTTTGAAGACATACTTTTTCTACTTAGGATGAGTGTCACGTGGTCTCATCAATTCTGCAAGGGTTATATTGCTTCATGTATAACAACAGGTACTATCTTCATTTTTTAAAATTTTTTGTTATAATGTGTAGATTTTCTTACCATTTTATCATGTTTGCAATTCTTAGGTAGTATATTTGGTTGTTGTATGGAAAACATATACAGGGTGATGCAAAATTCAAACCCATAGTATAAAAATTTTATTTGTTTTTCAAAAAATGAAGAAAGTGCGCCAATTAGCGAATGCGCTGTATGTAGTTCTGAACGGTACATGTCCTTGTTCCTCGGTTTTCATTGGTCAGCCATATTGTTAAGAGGCAATGAGACATATCATGGAATGAAATCGTTTATATAGTGTAAAATGAATAAAACAGTACCAAACATGATATGCACAAGATAACTTTCCTTCTACAGTAGGGGGCGCTGCTTGCAGTCAGAATATGAAGAGGGTACAGCTCTTCAATTTGAGCTTTATTTCATTAAAATATATTCAGAAGTTTCGGAGATATAGCCTTAAATATACAGTAGTTAGGAAGAATGCACAACAATATAATATATATAAAAATGACATATGTTATATTGTTGAGATGTTGCCTAACAACATATATATACCAATTAGTTGAGTTTAGAAGAAAAAGTGAAGAAATTCGTGTTTGAAGACATACTTTTTCTACTTAGGATGAGTGTCACGTGGTCTCATCAATTCTGCAAGGGTTATATTGCTTCATGTATAACAACAGGTACTATCTTCATTTTTTAAAATTTTTTGTTATAATGTGTAGATTTTCTTACCATTTTATCATGTTTGCAATTCTTAGGTAGTATATTTGGTTGTTGTATGGAAAACATATACAGGGTGATGCAAAATTCAAACCCATAGTATAAAAATTTTATTTGTTTTTCAAAAAATGAAGAAAGTGCGCCAATTAGCGAATGCGCTGTATGTAGTTCTGAACGGTACATGTCCTTGTTCCTCGGTTTTCATTGGTCAGCCATATTGTTAAGAGGCAATGAGACATATCATGGAATGAAATCGTTTATATAGTGTAAAATGAATAAAACAGTACCAAACATGATATGCACAAGATAACTTTTCTTCTACTGTAGGGGGCGCTGCTTGCAGTCAGAATATGAAGAGGGTACAGCTCTTCAATTTGAGCTTTATTTCATTAAAATATATTCAGAAGTTTCGGAGATATAGCCTTAAATATACAGTAGTTAGGAAGAATGCACAACAATATAATATATATAAAAATGACATATGTTATATTGTTGAGATGTTGCCTAACAACATATATATACCAATTAGTAGAGTTTAGAAGAAAAGTGAAGAAATTCGTGTTTGAAGACATACTTTTTCTACTTAGGATGAGTGTCACGTGGTCTCATCAATTCTGCAAGGGTTATATTGCTTCATGTATAACAACAGGTACTATCTTCATTTTTTAAAATTATTTGTTGCAATGTGTAGATTTTCTTACCATTTTATCATGTTTGCAATTCTTAGGTAGTATATTTGGTTCTTGTATGGAAAACATATACAGGGTGATGTAAAATTCAAACCCATAGTATAAAAATTTTATTTGTTTTTCAAAAAATGAAGAAAGTGCGCCAATTAGCGAATGCGCTGTATGTAGTTCTGAACGGTACATGTCCTTGTTCCTCGGTTGTCATTGGTCAGCCATATTGTTAAGAGGCAATGAGACATATCATGGAATGAAATCGTTTATATAGTGTAAAATGAATAAAACAGTACCAAACATGATATGCACAAGATAACTTTCCTTCTACAGTAGGGGGCGCTGCTTGCAGTCAGAATATGAAGAGGGTACAGCTCTTCAATTTGAGCTTTATTCCATTAAATATATTCAGAAGTTTCAGAGATATAGCCTTAAATATACAGTAGTTAGGAAGAATGCACAACAATATAATATATATAAAAATGACATATGTTATATTGTTGAGATGTTGCCTAACAACATATATATACCAATTAGTTGAGTTTAGAAGAAAAAGTGAAGAAATTCGTGTTTGAAGACATACTTTTTCTACTTAGGATGAGTGTCACGTGGTCTCATCAATTCTGCAAGGGTTATATTGCTTCATGTATAACAACAGGTACTATCTTCATTTTTTAAATTTTTTTGTTATAATGTGTAGATTTTCTTACCATTTTATCATGTTTGCAATTCTTAGGTAGTATATTTGGTTGTTGTATGGAAAACATATACAGGGTGATGCAAAATTCAAACCCATAGTATAAAAATTTTATTTGTTTTTCAAAAAATGAAGAAAGTGCGCCAATTAGCGAATGCGCTGTATGTAGTTCTGAACGGTACATGTCCTTGTTCCTCGGTTTTCATTGGTCAGCCATATTGTTAAGAGGCAATGAGACATATCATGGAATGAAATCGTTTATATAGTGTAAAATGAATAAAACAGTACCAAACATGATATGCACAAGATAACTTTCCTTCTACAGTAGGGGGCGCTGCTTGCAGTCAGAATATGAAGAGGGTACAGCTCTTCAATTTGAGCTTTATTTCATTAAAATATATTCAGAAGTTTCGGAGATATAGCCTTAAATATACAGTAGTTAGGAAGAATGCACAACAATATAATATATATAAAAATGACATATGTTATATTGTTGAGATGTTGCCTAACAACATATATATACCAATTAGTTGAGTTTAGAAGAAAAAGTGAAGAAATTCGTGTTTGAAGACATACTTTTTCTACTTAGGATGAGTGTCACGTGGTCTCATCAATTCTGCAAGGGTTATATTGCTTCATGTATAACAACAGGTACTATCTTCATTTTTTAAAATTTTTTGTTATAATGTGTAGATTTTCTTACCATTTTATCATGTTTGCAATTCTTAGGTAGTATATTTGGTTGTTGTATGGAAAACATATACAGGGTGATGCAAAATTCAAACCCATAGTATAAAAATTTTATTTGTTTTTCAAAAAATGAAGAAAGTGCGCCAATTAGCGAATGCGCTGTATGTAGTTCTGAACGGTACATGTCCTTGTTCCTCGGTTTTCATTGGTCAGCCATATTGTTAAGAGGCAATGAGACATATCATGGAATGAAATCGTTTATATAGTGTAAAATGAATAAAACAGTACCAAACATGATATGCACAAGATAACTTTTCTTCTACTGTAGGGGGCGCTGCTTGCAGTCAGAATATGAAGAGGGTACAGCTCTTCAATTTGAGCTTTATTTCATTAAAATATATTCAGAAGTTTCGGAGATATAGCCTTAAATATACAGTAGTTAGGAAGAATGCACAACAATATAATATATATAAAAATGACATATGTTATATTGTTGAGATGTTGCCTAACAACATATATATACCAATTAGTAGAGTTTAGAAGAAAAGTGAAGAAATTCGTGTTTGAAGACATACTTTTTCTACTTAGGATGAGTGTCACGTGGTCTCATCAATTCTGCAAGGGTTATATTGCTTCATGTATAACAACAGGTACTATCTTCATTTTTTAAAATTATTTGTTGCAATGTGTAGATTTTCTTACCATTTTATCATGTTTGCAATTCTTAGGTAGTATATTTGGTTCTTGTATGGAAAACATATACAGGGTGATGTAAAATTCAAACCCATAGTATAAAAATTTTATTTGTTTTTCAAAAAATGAAGAAAGTGCGCCAATTAGCGAATGCGCTGTATGTAGTTCTGAACGGTACATGTCCTTGTTCCTCGGTTGTCATTGGTCAGCCATATTGTTAAGAGGCAATGAGACATATCATGGAATGAAATCGTTTATATAGTGTAAAATGAATAAAACAGTACCAAACATGATATGCACAAGATAACTTTCCTTCTACAGTAGGGGGCGCTGCTTGCAGTCAGAATATGAAGAGGGTACAGCTCTTCAATTTGAGCTTTATTCCATTAAATATATTCAGAAGTTTCAGAGATATAGCCTTAAATATACAGTAGTTAGGAAGAATGCACAACAATATAATATATATAAAAATGACATATGTTATATTGTTGAGATGTTGCCTAACAACATATATATACCAATTAGTTGAGTTTAGAAGAAAAAGTGAAGAAATTCGTGTTTGAAGACATACTTTTTCTACTTAGGATGAGTGTCACGTGGTCTCATCAATTCTGCAGGTTATATTGCTTCATGTATAACAACAGGTACTATCTTCATTTTTTAAAATTTTTTGTTATAATGTGTAGATTTTCTTACCATTTTATCATGTTTGCAATTCTTAGGTAGTATATTTGGTTGTTGTATGGAAAACATATACAGGGTGATGCAAAATTCAAACCCATAGTATAAAAATTTTATTTGTTTTTCAAAAAATGAAGAAAGTGCGCCAATTAGCGAATGCGCTGTATGTAGTTCTGAACGGTACATGTCCTTGTTCCTCGGTTTTCATTGGTCAGCCATATTGTTAAGAGGCAATGAGACATATCATGGAAGAAATCGTTTATATAGTGTAAAATGAATAAAACAGTACCAAACATGATATGCACAAGATAACTTCCTTCTACAGTAGGGGGCGCTGCTTGCAGTCAGAATATGAAGAGGGGTACAGCTCTTCAATTTGAGCTTTATTTCATTAAAATATATTCAGAAGTTTCGGAGATATAGCCTTAAATATACAGTAGTTAGGAAGAATGCACAACTATAAATATATATAAAAATGACATATGTTATATTGTTGAGATGTTGCCTAACAACATATATATACCAATTAGTTGAGTTTAGAAGAAAAAGTGAAGAAATTCGTGTTTGAAGACATACCTTTTTCTACTTAGGATGAGTGTCACGTGGTCTCATCAATTCTGCAAGGGTTATATTGCTTCATGTATAACAACAGGTACTATCTTCATTTTTTAAAATTTTTTGTTATAATGTGTAGATTTTCTTACCATTTTATCATGTTTGCAATTCTTAGGTAGTATATTTGGTTGTTGTATGGAAAACATATACAGGGTGATGCAAAATTCAAACCCATAGTATAAAAATTTTATTTGTTTTTCAAAAAATGAAGAAAGTGCGCCAATTAGCGAATGCGCTGTCTGTAGTTCTGAAGGCTACATGTCTTGTTCCTCGGTTTTCATTGGTCAGACGCACCATTGATCTTGT